>NC_091288.1:70206962-70506962 GCF_032444005.1 Ranitomeya imitator
GGAGCTCCCCCACACGTGACCCCATTTTGGAAACTAGACGCCCCAAGGAACTTATCTAGATGCATAGTGAGAACTTTGAACCCCCGGGGGCTTCACAAATTGATCCGTAAAAATGAAAAAGTACTTTTTTTTCACAAAAAAATTCTTTTAGCCTCAATTTTTTTCATTTTCACATGGGCAACAGGATAAAATGGATCCTAAAATTTGTTGGGCAATTTCTCATGAGTACACCGATACCTCACATGTGGAGGTAAACCACTGTTTGGGCACATGGTAAGGTTCGGAAGGGAAGGAGCGCCATTTGACTCTTTGAATGAAAAATTATCTCCATCGTTAGCGGACACCATGTCGTGTTTGGAGAGCCCCCGTGTGCCTAAACATTGGAGCTCCCCCACAAATGACCCCATTTTGGAAACTAGACCCCCCAAGGAACTTATCTAGATGCATATTGAGCACTTTAAACCCTCAGGTGCTTCACAAATTGATCTGTAAAAATGAAAAAGTACTTTTTTTTTCACAAAAAAATTCTTTTCGCCTCAGTTTTTCATTTTCACATGGGCAATAGGATAAAATGAATCCTAAAATTTGTTGGGCAATTTCTCCCGAGTACGCCGATACCTCATATGTGGGGGTAAACCACTGTTTGGGCACACGGCAGGGCTCGGAAGGGAAGGCGCGCCATTTGACTTTTTGAATGGAAAATTAGCTCCAATTGTTAGCGGACACCATGTCGCGTTTAGAGAGCCCCTGTGTGCCTATGCATTGGATCTCCCCCACAAGTGACCCCATTTTGGAAACTAGACCCCCCAAGGAACTTATCTAGATGCATATTGAGCACTTTAAACCCCCAGGTGCTTCACAGAAGTTTATAATGCAGAGCCATGAAAATAAAAAATAATTTTTCTTTCCTCAAAAATGATTTTTAGCCTGGAATTTCCTATTTTGCCAAGGGTAATAGGAGAAATTGGACCGCAAATGTTGTTGTCCAGTTTGTCCTGAGTACGCTGATACCCCATATGTGGGGGTAAACCACTGTTTGGGCGCACGGCAGGGCTCGGAAGGGAAGGCACGCCAATTGGCTTTTTAAATGGAAAATTAGCTCCAATCATTAGCGGACACCATGTCACGTTTGGAGAGCCCCTGTGTGCCTAAACATTGGAGATCCCCCACATATGACCCCATTTTGGAAACTAGACCCCCAAAGGAACTAATCTAGATGTGTGGTGAGGACTTTGAACTTCCAAGTGCTTCACAGAAGTTTATAACGCAGAGCCATGAAAATAAAATAAAAATTTTATTTTCTCTAAAATGATTTTTTAGCCTGCAATTTATTATTTTCCCAAGGGTAACAGGAGAAATTTGACCCCAAAAGTTGTTGTACAGTTTCTCCTGAGTACGCTGATACCCCATATGTGGGGGTAAACCACAGTTTGGGCACATGTCGGGGCTCGGAAGTCAAGTAGTGACATTTTGAAATGCAGACTTTGATGGAATGCTCTGCGGGCGTTACGTTGCGTTTGCAGAGCCCCTGATGTGGCTAAACAGTAGAAACCCCCCACAAGTGACCCCATTTTAGAAACTAGACCCCGAAAGGAACTTATCTAGATGTGAGGTGAGCACTTTGAACCCCCAAGTGCTTCACAGAAGTTTATAACACAGAGCAGTGAAAATAATAAATACGTTTTCTTTCCTCAAAAATAATTTTTTAGCCCAGAATTTTTTATTTTCCCAAGGGTTACAGGAGAAATTGGACCCCAAAAGTTGTTGTCCAGTTTCTCCTGAGTACGCTGATACCCCATATGTGGGGGTAAACCACTGTTTGGGCACACGTCGGGGCTCAGAAGGGAAGTAGTGACTTTTGAAATGCAGACTTTGATGGAATGGTCTGCGGGCGTCACGTTGCGTTTGCAGAGCCCCTGGTGTGCCTAAACAGTAGAAACCCCCCACAAGTGACCCCATTTTGGAAACTAGACCGCCCAAGGAACTTATCTAGATATGTGGTGAGCACTTTGAACCCCCAAGTGCTTCACAGACGTTTACAACGCAGAGCCGTGAAAATAAAAAATCATTTTTCTTTCCTCAAAAATGATGTTTTAGCAAGCAATTTTTTATTTTCTCAAGGGTAACAGGAGAAATTGGACCCCAGTAATTGTTGCCCAGTTTGTCCTGAGTACGCTGATACCCCATATGTGGGGGTAAACCACTGTTTGGGCACATGTCGGGGCTCGGAAGTCAAGTAGTGACGTTTTGAAATGCAGACTTTGATGGAATGGTCTGCGGGCGTCACGTTGCGTTTGCAGAGCCCCTGGTGTGCCTAAACAGTAGAAACCCCCCACAAGTGACCCCATTTTGGAAACTAGACCCCCCAAGGAACTTATCTAGATATGTGGTGAGCACTTTGAACCCCCAAGTGCTTCACAGACGTTTACAACGCAGAGCCGTGAAAATAAAAAATCATTTTACTTTCCTCAAAAATGATGTTTTAGCAAGCAATTTTTTATTTTCTCAAGGGTAACAGGAGAAATTGGACCCCAGTAATTGTTGCCCAGTTTGTCCTGAGTACACTGATACCCCATATGTGGGGGTAAACCACTGTTTGGGCACACGTCGGGGCTCGGAAGGGAAGGAGCACCATTTGACTTTTTGAATAAAAGATTGGCTGGAATCAATGGTGGCGCCATGTTGCGTTTGGAGACCCCCTGATGTGCCTAAACAGTGGAAACCCCTCAATTCTTACGCCAACACACCCCTAACCCTTATCCCAACTGTAGCCGTAACCCTAACCACAACCCTAACCGCAACACACCCCTAACCACAACCCTAACCCCAACACACCCCTAACCCTAACCACAACCCTAATTCCAACCCAACCCTAACCCTAAGGCTATGTACCCACGTTGCGGATTCGTGTGAGATTTTTCCGCACCATTTTTGAAAAATCCGCAGGTAAAAGGCACTGCGTTTTACCTGCGGATTTCACCTGCGGATTCCACCTGCGGATTCCTATTGAGGAATAGGTGTAAAACGCTGCGGAATCCGCACAAAGAATTGACATGCTGCGGAAAATACAACGCAGCGTTTCCGTGCGGTATTTTCCGCACCATGGGCACAGCGGATTTGGTTTTTCATAGGTTTACATGGTACTGTAAACCTGATGGAACACTGCTGCGGATCCGCAGCGGCCAATCCGCTGCGGATCCGCAGCCAAATCCGCACCGTGTGCACATAGCCTAATTCTAAAGGTATGTGCACACGCTTTGGAAAACGCTGCGGATCCGCAGCAGTTTCCCATGAGTTTACATTTCAATGTAAACCTATGGGAAACAAAAATCGCTGTACACATGCTGCAGAAAAACTGCACGGAAACGCAGCGGTTTACATTCCGCAGCATGTCACTTCTTTCTGCGGATTCCACAGCGGTTTTACAACTGCTCCAATAGAAAATCGCAGTTGTAAAACCGCAGTGAAATGCGCAGAAAAACCGCGGTAAATCTGCCATAAATCCGCAGCGGTTTAGCACTGCGGATTTATCAAATCCGCTGCAGAAAAATCCGCAGAGGACCAGAATATGTGTGCACATACCGAAACCCTAACCCTAACCCTAACCCTACCCCTAACCCTAACCCTACCCCTAACCCTACCCCTAACCCTAACCCTACCCCTAACCCTAACCCTAACCCTAACCCTAACCCTACCCCTACCCCTACCCCTACCCCTAACCCTAACCCTAACCATAACCCTAACCCTAGTTCTAACTCCAACCTTAGTGAAAAAAAAAAAAAATTCTTTATTTTATTATTGTCCCTATCTATGGGGGACAAATGGGGGGGGTCATTTACTGTTTTTTTATTTTGACCACTGTGATAGATTATATCACAGTGATCAAAATTCACATTGGAACGAATCTGCCGGCCGGCAGATTCGGCGGGCGCACTGCGCATGCGCCCGCCATTTTGGAACATGGCGGCGCTCGGGGAAGAAGACTGACGGACCCCGCCAGGATCGGTAAGTATAAGGGGGGGAGATCAGGGCACAGGGGGGGGAGATCAGGGCACGGGGGGGCGTCGGAGCACGGGGGGGGAGGGATCGGAGCAAGGGGGAGAGTGATCGGTGTGCGGGCGGGTGGATCGGTGTGCAGGGGGGGGGGATCGGTGTGCAGGGGGGGTGGTTCGGAGCACGGGGGGGGATCGGAGTGCGGGGGGGTTTGATTGGAGCACGGGGGGGTGTGATTGGAGCACGGGGGAGCGGACAGGAGGACGGGGGAGCGGAGCACAGGACGGAGGGGAGCGGGCCACAGATCGGGGGGCTGGGGGGGAGATCGGTAGGGTGGGGTGGGGGCACATTAGTATTTCCAGCCATGGCCGATGATATTGCAGCATCGGCCATGGCTGGATTGTAATATTTCACCATTTTTTTAGGTGAAATATTACAAATCGCTCTGATTGGCAGTTTCACTTTCAACAGCCAATCAGAGCGATCGTAGCCACGAGGGGGTGAAGCCACCCCCCCTGGGCTAAACTACCACTCCCCCTGCCCCTGCAGATCGGGTGAAATGGGAGTTAACCCTTTCACCCGATCTGCAGGGACGCGATCTTTCTGTGACACAGCATATGCGTCACAGGTCGGATTGGCACCGACTTTCATGACGCATACGCTGTGTCACAGGTCGGGAAGGGGTTAAACCAGATAGTTATATCACACAAAATAGCTAATCGATAACATGTACCATATGTTCAATTTACAACATCATTTTTAAAACATAACTTTTATTTGTTAGTAAGTTAGAAGGGTTAAAAGTTTATAAGCAATTTCTTATTTTTCCAACAAAAATTTACAATACCATATTTTTAGGCACCGCATCACATTTGAATTAACTTTGAGTAGCCTATATGACAGAAAATATCCAAAACTGACACCATTTTAAAAACTGTAACTATCAAAATCACATTCAATAAGTTTATTAACCCTTCAGATGCTTCCCCGGAATAAAAGCAATGTGGAAAGGAAAAATTAAAATTTTACTTTTTCCCACAAATACAGCTCTGGCAAAAATTAAGAGACCACTGCAAAATTTTCAGTTTGTCTGATTTTTCTCTTTATAGGTATATTTTTGAGTAAAATGCAAATTTTTCACTTATTCTTTAAACTTCTGACAACATATGTCCGAAGTTCCAAGTAATGATTTTTGTATATTTTTCTGACAAAGAAAAATGGTCAAAATAAAAAATAGTGCTTTCAGACCTCAAATAATGCAAAGAAAACAAGTTCATAATCATTTAGAAACAACAATACTAATGTTTTAACTCAGGAAGAGTTCAGAAATCAATAATATTTTATGGAATAATCATGATTTTTAATCACAGCTTTCATGTGTCTTGGCATGCTTTCCACCAGTCTTTCACTCTGATTCTGGCACAAAAATGTAAGCAGTTATTTGTTTGATGGCTTGTGACTGTCCATCATCCTCCTGATTACATTCCAGAGGTTTTCAGTGGGGTTCAGGTCTGGAGATTGGGCTGCCCATGACAGGGTTTTGATGTGGTGGTCTTTTAATTTTTGCCAGGGCTGTATATGGGGTGATAAACCTATTCTGATATTTCCAGATTTGTCCCAATAACAGCAACGGATGTACATAAACCAGGGTGGAAGTTAGGAATTAGGGACTTTGATTTGATCCCATATTTCTGTTTGGATTGAAGGTCTCTTGTTAACTAAAAATATACACATCTGAGTGTCACAGTGGAGTAAAGGGGCATTTATCAGAGAGTTAATGTCACATCCCCTAACAAAAAGCTCCTGTTTTATAGTGTTCTGTGTCTGCGGTAAGATAACATGGCCTGAAAGAGCGAGGCAGTGTTAGGGTCACCTGCTGAGATGGATTCATGAAGTTGCAGGTCAGGGTAGACACACAGACTCATAGCATTGGTACAGCAAGCTGTAAGGCACGTGAAATGGCAAGGACTTGAACAAAAGGCTATACTGAATGGCAGACAAACAAGCAAAGCAAGACAAGGGAAGTCAGCAAACCAAGAGAGCAGATGCAAAATAAAACAACCTGTGTGGAGTGGCAATAGATGTAGGTGGAAAGTCCACTGAAGTTAGTGATGTAATGTGAAGTGACTCTAATAACAGTTCATGATGCTAACAGCACACAATGGGTTAAACAGAAACAGATGCAAGTAATGAAACCCACAGCAAGATTGTAACATTCTGTAGAATAGTTTCTCATAACAGTTTGGGATGCTAGCAGCACACAACCAGCAGCAGATTCAGGTAATGTGAACAAACTCTAAAAACACTTTGTGAGGCTTAAGGCAAACAATGGGTTAGCAGAAATCACAGACGTCTGAAGAGATAGCATTAACAAGAGAATCTGGATATTGACAGAGCTCAACATAAGGCAGCTAACCAAAGTATTGTCTTAATACTCATACACAGCAGTGTGTTTAACTGGTCCTTAAGGTACCTTCACACATAACGATATCGTTAACGATATCGTTGCTTTTTGTGACTTAGCAACGATATCGTTAAGGAAATCGTTCTGTGTGACAGCGACCAACGATCAGGCCCCTGCTGGGAGATCGTTGGTCGCTGAGGAAAGTCCAGAACTTTATTTTGTCGCTGGACTCCCTGCAGACATCGCTGGATCGGCGTGTGTGACACCGATCCAGCGATGTCTTCACTGGTAACCAGGGTAAACATCGGGTTACTAAGCGCAGGGCCGCGCTTAGTAACCCGATGTTTACCCTGGTTACCAGCGTAAAAGTAAAAAAAACAAACACTACATACTTACCTACCGCTGTCTGTTCCCGGCGCTGGGCTTCTCTGCACTCCTCCTGCACTGGCTGTGAGCGTCGGTCAGCCGGAAAGCAGAGCGGTGACGTCACCGCTCTGCTTTCCGGCCGCTGTGCTCACAGCCAGTGCAGGAGGAGTGCAGAGAAGCAGAGCGCCGTGGACAGACTGCGTTAGGTAAGTATGTACAGTTTGTTTTTTTTACTTTTAGGATGGTAACCAGGGTAAACATCGGGTTACTAAGCGCGGCCCTGCACTTAGTAACCCGATGTTTACCCTGGTTACCCGGGGACTTCGGGATCGTTGGTCGCTGGAGAGCTGTCTGTGTGACAGCTCTCCAGTGACCAAACAGCGACGCTGCAGTGATCGACATCGTTGTTGGTATCGCTGCAGCGTCGCTGAGTGTGAAGGTACCTTTAGAAGCCCTTTGTAGAAGGTGTAACCTAATATGCTAATATGCATATCCTAATATGCCAGACAACTTGTAAAACCTGGTGTGCAGCACAGCAAACCATGGTTGCCAAAGGGAAAGGAAGCAGAGCCCAGCACAGCTGAGGCATGTGCATTACTGAAAGTCTGTGGCAAACACAATGAGAGATAATATGGTCTGTGATAACAAGTTCCACCCTAGTGTGAAACGTTGAGGATGCTTTGACCTGAAATTAGTTGGGCTATGGCATGCAACAGGAGACCTTCCTGTAAGTGTGTTTCCAAGATATATTGCGCCTGGTATCTCAGGTAATGCATCCTGTGGACCACTCTTAGTGTATAAAATAAAGTTTACCATGATAATCTCCTGAATTCAAAATGGATGTTCTATGATTGTGAAATGCCTGCTATGTATGTAGTAAAGAGGCAGTTCACTTATACCTTTGAAGCACTTTTGGCCTACACTCATTGCATGCCTGTTCAACAAAGAGAAAATAAATGGACTGCAATATTTAATCACTAGAAGATTTTCTTACAGTTAGGACCAACCAAATAATTGCCATACCACAACAGAACCTCATACAGATGAGCGGTGTCTTCACATGTTTTACATTGCATAAATGTAATCGCATGAGCAAATCATCAATAAGATGCTATTACAGAACACGCAGTCTAGACTTTCAAGGGTAAAACCTTTTCAGTCTTTACGTGTCATTTGGAGGATAACAAAATTCCCTCTAGTTTAGCTGTCTTTACAATAAAGCTACCTCTGTCAGATATGATCCAAATAGGTTCCTCCTTCTCCGGATGCCAGAGAAAAGTAGAAGAAAAAGAGAAAACTCAGAACAAAAGAAACCCAAACTGCAGTGTAAAAATGGAAATCATTGTCTCCTCTTGACAATCATAGATAAGCTTTGCATAAAAAAAAAGCCCAAGGCAATGAGAAGAACATTCATATCATTTACAATAAAAGAATATTTTAATTACAAAGAAAATAATTATGCCTTCTATTGGGGTGAATATTTTTTTTCCACTGCAATTATGCTGACAAAGCCTTTTTACCAAGTGGTAATTTTGCACAAATAGTAAATGACAGTGTGCGACATTATGCAAAATGGCCTTTATACGTTAAGCTTTATATAGAGAGCACATTCCACCTACAAAGATCTTTGAGGTCTTGATATGGTGGCTGTTACATTGTGCTGGGTAATTAAGATTTAAGATATATTAATTTAAAGAAAATGTAAATGCAGGGCTGGAGCTGAAATAATACAATGTGTGAGTAAGGCAGATACAAATTTAACCTATTCATTTTCGACCAGCAGACATAGACCTTCATGAATGGATAGCAAAAATAACTTGTCTTTAATTAGGTGGAAGGAGACACTTTGTGGCAGTTGAATAATTATGTAGATTATAAGATTTAAATGTAAGAAGACTATAACAATGATTGAAATCACGTTTGTTTGCATAAGAATAGTTTCTTCTTTTAGTATTTCTAGACTTCATACTGTACAAAAAGTTTTTTTCAATTAATCTAAAGATTTTAAGTCAAGAAGCATCAATCCTAATAGGTCAATATCGACTCTTTAACGAGGCTTGCAATATGACTTAGGATAAAAGCGAAACCAGAATTAAAATTTTCAGACACTGTGTTTTGGTGTGTGCCCCTCATCAGTGCAAAGTATGAGATATGATTTGGCTAGGTGGTGCTAAAGTTCCAGTCCTCTTCCTCTCTGAAGAGACAATTTGAATATTTAATTTGCCAGAGAAGCATGAATGACTTATAAATCTCCTCACTCTGACAAGCCAGGCTTGGCTTGTCACTCAGCATAAGGAGAAACATTACTCCTCAAACTCAAGAATCTGAAGAAAATTTGTACTTAACTTCTTGAGCCTTAACTAAGAGAATTGAAGCAAACAGATGGACCACAGTTCACAAAGTTGCCTATCAAATATTAACCAACCTAGATCTTGTAACTATGTTTGAAACATGATCTGAAGTCGATACACAGCTATATAGGTGCTACAGAGCGTCTTGCCAGAATCCATGAATGGTTATAAATTGTTAAACATTGGAAAGTATTGAAATGTTATAATGCCATATTGTTGAAATATCACTAACCTAAACTCTATGAAAAACTGGACTTGACAACTATAGACAAATTGTGTATACTATTTAGAGGGTTTTTTTTTTTACTATGCTAACTACCTGCCTATTCTGCCAGGGGCTGGCTCAGATCAGTCAAGGACCACCCCTGATGGCGATTCTGCTGCTTCACGTCAACAGAGCAGCTTTTCCCCTTCCAGGCTGCTTTGTTGAAAGGGTGTGACTTCTGACATAATGCTGATGGACAGCTGCTTTCCCACAGTCAGGTAACAGGGAGCTGGCTGTCATTCAGTATGACATCGGTAGTCATACCTCGTCATCAGAGCAGAGCAAAAGAGAAGAATCTGCTTTGTCGAAATGACATCAGTGGAAGCTGCAGAATCATTGGAAAAAGTGGTATATAACTGCTCTGAGCCAGCAGATATAGGAGCTGGACACATCAAGCAGGTAGCTAGCAACTAACTGCCTGTAAGTTTTTAGGCCCATAATAAAAAATTAAATAGTCCCGGATAACTCCTGTAAAGATGTCATGTCAATTGCACAACTTTAGGCAGTGCGTAACTCTTGGAATGGCTGCACGAGCGGTTTCAGCCAGAACCCTCAGTCTAGGGGGTTCACATTCATTTGTGCCACATATCGCCCTCAAGGCCCGACACACAAAGTACTGACTCAGCAATCTAGGATGAAGCTCACACTAGGCCCAGATGCTTTACAGCCTTAAAGACAAGAAAAGACAGAAGCAATGAGGCATAACTAAATGTTATTTTGTCCTATCTGGGGTTTGGTTTGATTAAGGGGTTTAATCCTGGGAGATGAACTTCTTGGTAGGAAGGGTCAATAAAAAGTTTTTCATGGTCTTCAGCGCTCCCTAGTTATGCCACTGACTTTAGTACCAGCTTCCTGTAGCCAGGAAGGTGATATCTTCAAATATTAAGAAAATTACCATCAAGGAAAAAGTGCGTTGACCTGGACAATAAAACTAAATCTCATGATGTAAGATATGTTCCCTTTTCCTATAAGTGGAGTAAAGCGGCTTAATCACCAATCTTTAATGTAGTCCTCCCCATAAAATATATACCTGCCAATTGTCAGTGAAACCAGTACACTGTCCATGTAATCTATGCCTGCTGGTTACTCCAGTATAGTTAAATCTTCAACAGTGACCCCTTATCTACCTATATATTCTTTAACAGAATTTAAAAAAATAAGTTATCTACGACAGACAACCCATGTGAAAGCACAGTTTAATCAAATGGATCAACACCTTTTAGGATAAAAACAACAGAGAAAAAAAAACGTACAAAGAACTGGGTAAAACAAAATATCTTTATTGCATATCAAAATGTTAAAAGTTGACATTAACAAATAAATATTTTTTGCGTTACCACATTTTGAGAGCTATAATTTTTCCATATTTGAGTCCACAGAGTCATGTGAGGTCTTGTTTTTTGCGGGACGAGTTGACGTTTTTATTGGTAACATTTTCGGGCATGCTATTCATGAATTTCTTTTGGGGGAGGCGTTTATACCGTTCCGCGCTTGGTAAAATTGATAAAGCAGTTTTATTCTTCGGGTCAGTATGATTACAGCGATACTTCATTTATATTTTTTTCATGTTTTGGCGCTTTTATACGATAAAAACTATTTTATAGAAAAAAGAATTATTTTTGCATCGCTTTATTCTGAGGACTATAACTTTTTTATTTTTTTGCTGATGATGCTGTGTGGCGGCTCGTTTTTTGCGGGACAAGATGACGTTATCAGCGGTCCCATGGTTATTTATATCTATCTTTTTGATCGCGTGTTATTCCACTTTTTGTTCGGCGGTATGATAATAAAGCGTTGTTTTTTGCCTCGTTTTTTTTTTTTCTTACGGTGTTTACTGAAGGGGTTAACTAGTGGGACAGTTTTATAGGTTGGGTCGTTATGGATGCGGCGATACTAAATATGTGTACTTTTATAGTTTTTTTTATTTAGATAAAGAAATGTATTTATGGGAATAATATTTTTTTTCTTTATTTAGGATTTTTTTTTTTTTACACATGTGGAAATTTTTTTGACTTTTTTACTTTGCCCCGGGGGGGACATCACAGATCGCTGATCTGACAGTTTGCACAGCACTCTGTCAGATCAGCAATTTGAGTTGCAGTGCTGCAGGCTTACCAAGCGCCTCCTCTGAGCAGGCACTTGGTAAGCCACCTCCCTCCCTTACCTGCTGCAGGGAGGAAGGTAAGAGACCCTTGCAGCAATGCGATCACATCGCGTTGCTGTGGGGGTCTCAGGGAAGCCCGCAGGGAGCCCCCTCCCTGTGCGATGCTTCCCTGTACCACCAGCACACCGCGATCAAACATGCCGGGGGTTAATGTGCCGGGAGCGGTCCGTGACGGCTCCTGGCACATAGTGCCGGATGTGAGCTGCGATAGGCAGCTGACACCCAGCCGCGATCGGCCGCGCTCCCCCGGTGAGCGTGGCCGATCGCGCTGGACGTACTATTCCGTCCATGGGAATTAAGGCCCACCCCACATGGATGGAATAGTACGTCCAATGACAGAAAGGGGTTAAACTCCCTCCAAAGGTTTTCTATGGGTTGAGATCTGGAGACTGGCTAGGCCACTCCAGGACCTTCATATACTTCTTACCAAGCCACTTCTTCGTTGCCCTCACAGTGTGCTTGGGATCATTATCATGCTGAAAGACACTTCCCTGATTCATCTTCAATGCCCTTGCTGATGGAAGGAGGTTTGCACTCAAAATCTCATGATACATGGCCCCATTCATTCTTTCATGTACATGGATCAGTCGTCCTGGTCCCTTTGCAGAGAAACAGCCCCAAAGCATGATGTTGCCACCCCCATGCTTCACAGAAGGTATGGTGTTCTTTGCATGCAACTCAGCCTTCTGTCTCCTTCAAGCATGACAAGTTTTGTTTCTACCAAACAGTTCTACTTTGGTTTCATCAGACCATATTACATTCTCTCAATACTCTTTTGGATAATCCATATTCTCTCTAGCTAACTTCAGACGTGCCCGGACATATATAGGCTTAAGCACGGGGACACGTTTGACACTGCAGGACCTTAGTCCCTGGCGGCGTCGTGTGTTACTGATGGTGATGGTGGTCCCAGCTCTATGCAGATCATTCACTAGGTCCCCCATGTGGTTCTGGAATTTTTGCTCACCGTTCTTGTTATCATTTTGACCCCACGGGGTGAGATCTTGCGTGGAGCCCCAGATGGAGGGAGATTATCAGTGGTCTTGTATGTCTTCCATTTTCTAATTATTGCTCCCACAGTTGATTTTATCACACCAAGCTGCTTGCCTATTGCAGATCCAGTCTTCCCAGCCTGGTGCGGGGTCTACAATTTTGTTTCTGGTGTCCTTCGAGAGCTCTTTAGTCTTCACTATAGTGGAGTTTGGAGTGTGACTGTTTGAGGTTTTGGACAGGTGTCTTTTATACTGATGACAAGTTCAAACAGGTGCCATTACTACAGGGTAATGAGTGGAGGACAGAGGAGCCTCTTAAAGAAGAAGTTACAGGTCTGCGAGAGCCAGAAGTCTTGCATGATTATAGGTGACCAAATACTTATTTCCACCACATTTTGCAAAATAAATCTTGCCAAATCAGACAAGGTGATTTTCTGGATTTGTTTTCTCGTTTTGACTCTTATAGTTGTGGTCCACCTATGATGTCAATTACAGACCTCTCTCATCTTTTTAAGTGGTAGAACTTGCACAATTGGTGGCTGACTAAATACTTTTTTTCCCCACTGTAAGCAAATGACAAAGTGGAAGACACAAAGGGCGACCAGGCCCTGGTCAAACCTTCAGTTCTCCCAACATTCACATGTTTATCAATGTAATGTGAGTTATAATATAACTTAACTTTTAATAAAATATGCATAAATATCAACCAGGGTACTACAAACGTATAATGAAAATACCTTTGTTTTCCCATGTATATATACTGTATAAATGATCAGACAGCCACAGTGGTGGCTTTTTTTGCTGTGAATACACACCTACACTTAGATTCTGCACCCCTTGTCTCCCCTTATATATCTTTCCGATATCCTTGTGACTGTATGACACTAGGAACAGAAGATTTTTTGTGGCCTCTGGATCAGGCCTCTATAGCTTAATTTCAACAGAACAAAATGACAAAGTGGGATACTGTGGGTTGTCTAACTTTTTGCAACTGAAAAATTATATATATTTTTTAATGTACCTTAGGTCTGCAGACAGTTTCATATCACCACAGTACAAAATGACAAGGTGGGATAGAGCAGGCTGTTTCACATTTAGCTAGTGAAAAAATATTAATTAGAATGCTATACTTGTGCTTGGAGCACAATAGAAGCCGTGCACAACACACTTGTATGAAATGTGCCCTGGCGGCTTTGTCTGTGGACCTCAGTAATGGCGAAAAAAAATGCTGGAATGTAAATTTAACAGCTACACTGGACACTAGGTAGCTACATTATCTGACTGATATACCACTGCCTAACTAACTAGCTAAAATCTTGCTGCTAACAGTGGCAGCGTCAGGAGCAGCTTCTCTGCACTGTTACAGTGTCAAAATGGCGCTAAAACAAGATTTCCGCTATTTACAGTATATGGAGAGGAACATATGATTTCAGCAGCCATTGACACAAGCCACTGTGTCAGGACATTGTGGATGTTTCCTGTGCCCTGATTGGTTAGCCGGAATGTGCACACGAAGTTAGGGAAAAAAATGACTGTTTACAAGAACGCCGCGTCTCTGAGCTCTACAACCCCCCCTCATCAAACACGTGCCAAACACTCATGATACACCACCATTATCGTTGCTGAAGTGCTGAAAATATTTTTGTGGCAACGCAAGTATTTTCCCGCACTGTTACCAAATGTTACCGATTTTTTCCGATTTTATAAAATTTTGCTCGTGTTTCCGATCACAAATCCAAATGTGCCATATTTGTACCAAATTTATGGTGATCGTTTTCCAAACAAATTCGCTCATCATCACTAATCCTGGATTCAAATCTCACCAAGGACAACATCTGCAAGGAGTTTGTATGTTCTCCCCATGTTTGCATGGGTTTCCTCTGAGTTCTCCGGTTTCCTTCCACATTCCAAAGACATACTGATATGGAATGTAGATTGTGATCCCCAATTGGGGACATCAATGATAATGTCTGTAAAGCGCTGAGGAATATTATAGCACAATATAAACAATGCATAATAAATAATAATAAAAAAGTACACTGTTATGATCTGGTGGTTTAGGAACAACATGAGACAAGCTCTGAAGGAGGTGGTATCTGTACTGACCGCAGACCCTGAACCTAGCAGCGCAACTAGAAATAGCCGTGGGGGGTACCTGACGCTCCCTAGATCCCTCGGCACAGCCTAAGATCTAACTTCCCCTAAAGATGGAAACAGGAAACCTATCTTGCCTCAGAGAAAATCCCCAAAGGAAAGATAGCCCCCCACAAATATTGACGGTGAGAGGAGGGGAAAATAACATACGCAGAGATGAAATCAGATTTTAGCATAGGAGGCCAGTCTAGCTTGATAGATAGGACAGGAAAGGATACTGTGCGGTCAGTATACAAACTACAAAACAATCCACACAGAGTTTACAAAATCTCCACACCTGACTAAAGGTGTGGAGGGTAAATCTGCTTCCCAGAGCTTCCAGCTAACAGAAAAAATCCATAATGACAAGCTGGACAAAAATAGAATGCACAGAACAATAAGTCCACAACATGAAACTGAAAAGAGCAAAGCCAGAACTTATGTTTGCAGAACTGGTCAGGAAACCAGGAGAATCCAAGCAGAGATGTGAATCCAGCCAGAGAACATTGACAAGTGGCATAGGCTGAAGACTAGAGCCAGGTTAAATAGCAGAGCCAGGAGAGACGATTAGTGAAAGCAGCTGCTACAGCTAAACCCAAGGAGCAGCAGTTCCACTCAAAACCACCAGAGGGAGCCCAAGGGCAGAATTCACAAAAGTGCCATTTACAACCACCGGAGGGAGCCCAAGAACGGAATTCACAACAGTACACACACCAAAAGCAAGTACCTGCAAAAGATCACTATTAATGTGACATATACAAATATTAAATTTGACTAATGAAGCGGATGTGCAACAAAAATGAGTTTTAGACACGCACACTTTGTGAGGTAGACAGTGACAGAATTCTCTGTGTTTTGGAGAATTTGTTTTGCATTTTAAAAAAATAAATAGAAACAAACTCTTATTCCCCCATTCACAAAAATGTATTTTTGTAAGAATTATCTTGCTTCAACTTTTTAATTCATTAAGAATATAGAAAGTAAATGTGCTCTGGTAACTCAAATGCAACAGGACAGATGCCAGCTATACACAGTGAGCAAGGCATGGCTGGTGTCACCTCCCCTATGTCTACCTCCCCTCTTCACCTGAATATCTGAATTAGGGCAGGTGCAGACGACTGTAGAGTCTCTCATCCGAGAGAATCCGGTAGATTCAGCAAATGCCACTCTGATCAAACTGTGATCAGAGTGGGAGCATAGTAGGATCCGAGACCTCAGATTTTCTCCATCTTCTCCATTGTGTCAGTCCGTGGAAATTGGACTGCAGTCAGATATCATCCATGTGTGGTCCGATGGTTTCCACACACTGATTGACTTGCAATCACAATATCAGACCAAGCTGAGACAGGCAGCGATTTTTCATTGGACATGAGCACGGCCTCGTAGACAAACATTTGCCCTAGTGTAATCTGATGTTTCATTGGCTCACACCAGGACCAAAAAGTTGTCTGCACCTGGCCTCATTCGCAGACTACTGCAATCATCGTCACTGCAGCAGTTCCTCAACATATTACTGTCTGGAATATTTGTCCAGTGTTTTAGAGCTTTATTCCCCTATCTCTATTGCTGAGCTGTGAGCTATGACAAAATATCTGCTGCATTCCTTGCCATTGTCTTTATACAGGCTACTATCGTCCTTCTTGACTTTTATATGCAGTGATAACTGCAAGAATATAGGAGGAAACCCATGTACCCATGTGGTCACACATAAGTTTAAGTTGTCTGCAGGTATTTTTTTTGTGATTCCTAAAAATCTAATCATAAATTGTTTGAATTTGCCAGGATCTGTGAATTTCATATACTGTAGTTCGACACATTGAATCAAGTTTATCATCTGTATTTACATGTAGCGCAAAATAGAATAAAAATGGGAAAAAGTTGAAATATCAGATCACGTTAACTTTTCTCTGAAATTCTTGTTTCACATAACTAAATGATCTGAATATTTTGATGTTTACTCATTATTACACAAGTAATTGGCATTGCATTTATTTCACCTGTTATTTCAATGTACTCCTGGTAAATATTTTTTAGCACTAAACTTTATATTTATTAATTCGCAGATCAGATCAATTACCTGAGAGATAGAATAAGGCAGATTATGACTCATGATCAAAAACATCTGCTATGAGTGCCCTGATACTGGTTTGGTTAAAAAAAATACCGTATTTTTCTGACCATAAGATGCACTTTTTTCCTCCAAATTTGAGAGGAAAGTGTGGGTGCATCTTATGGTAGGGATATAACGTGGGGAGGGGGCAGCGGCGAGTGGGATTGCACTGGGAGACAGGAGGCAGAAAAATGTCCCTACAGGCTTCAGGAATCAGTGCTGGGGAAACCACATGGTCCTGATCATTACAGTGCAGTGAATATTCATTAGCTGCTTCCCCGCCCACCTGTCAGTTGAGCAGTGAGTGGGGAGCAGCAAATGAATACTCCTTCACAGGGACACACATGGTTTCCCCAGCGCTGGATTCCTGTAGCAGCTGGTGAGATCTGTGTGTCCGGAGGAGGAGGCAGCAGCAGGGGCCAGAGGGGACAAGATCGCTGCATACCTGCCTGCCGGGGCTGTGCTGGATGGATGCTGAGTGCTCCAGCACAAGGACCTGTGTGATGTCATGAAGAGGGCGGGCTGGAGCATCACATGGCAGCACAGAGCCCTCCCTCTTCTGATGTCATCACAGGTCCTGCATACACCACACTACAATCTGCAAGCTTATTCCTGTGCTGTGGAGAGGCAACAAGAGGGAGCGCTCTGTGGTGTCATGGGATGGGATGCTCCAGCATTTTACCTCACCACAGTGTGGCTGGCTTCCACAATTAAAATGTTAGTCACTACAACACACAATAAAGCACTCTGCCACTTCTGTGGTGAACTATAACTCCCAGCATGCCATAGGTTCTGCAGGACATGCTGGGAGTTATAGTTCTCCCAATGGGATCTATAACTCCAGTGTTAATTTTCAGTGCTGGAGTGGTGCTTTAAATATAAGCCCTGTGCCCCCATTCTTATACTCACTCTCCAGCATCTTCATACAGTACTTTACAGCCACCACACTGGTCCCACAGCACCATCTTCTACCCGCAGCTTCCAACATAACAACATACTATTATATATAATAGCAACACATATAATAGTATGTTTATGTTATTAAATATTTTACCACCTTTTTTGCTTAAAATATTTTTTTCCCTATTTTCCACCTCTAAAACCTGGGTGCGTCTTCTAGTCCAGTGCGTCTTATAGTTCAAAAAATACAATATATAATGACATTAGCTCAATTTTTTTTAAATACATCAAATGCAGTGCAGTCCTATCTAGCTCATCCAGAGTTTTCTAATAAAAAGGTTTATTCTTTTGAGTAAGATAATAATCACATGCTATAAAAAGCATCTTTGTGAATCACAATAAATATTCTACACACCAGTGCAGAATACAAAGAACATTGTGACAGTGCATAACAAATGTATGGAGCCCATTATTAGCATAAAAGACAGAATATAATAACAAATAACATAATGTAAATGCACTAATTCTACCTACTGTATATTTGGTGCACAAATCGAAACTGCAGCATTATTTTTTGTGTACGTTAATAAAAATCATCTAATGTGATGGTAATTGGTGTCTACTAGAGATGCGACTATTCCAATAATTCAAGATGGCATAGATGGAACATTTTACAATTTTTTTTGTACATTTTTACAATGTACTGTAGTATTATAACATTTAAGAACTACGCCAACTGTTGTTACCTAATTTATATGTTGGATCAAATTTTATTTTAATTTTGGCTTGAGTAAATTCTCAGTGTTGTTCATTTTAACATGGTCTTTATAATATAAACATAGTCAGATTTACATATCAGTAACCATATTTTACTCACCTGTCATGACTCCAGCAAAGGTCCGCACATCTTCCTTCTTGACTGGCCATTTTTCTCTCCTCTGGTGTGCATCAAGTTAGTATGGTAACCTTTATTGCACCTCTTATGTTATTATCAAAGTCCTTTAAGGCTGGTACAGGCAGCTGTACCCCACCTGAGTATTCAGGTAGTAAGCACATGTTGCTACCATGTTCTTGCACTTGGCCTAGCTGTAAACTAATTCAGCTCTGCTTTTGACCAGCACACCATTGTTTTTCTTGTGAAATTCTTAATAAATTTGATGTGTCACATGACCCTCTTCCCACTGGAAAAATTAAAGTTGGATCCAAAATGGCTAACTTCAACTTCAAAATGGCCGCAATAGCCATCTTGAAAAGTTTCCCCCCTCCCATATACTAATGTGCCACAAACAGGAAGTTGATATCACCAACCATTCCCATTTTATTTAGGTGTATCCATATAAATGGCCCACCCTGTACATCTTAATAATAATAATTTTTATTTATATAGCACCAACATATTCCGCAGCACTTTCCAATTAAGCGGGGACATGTACAAACAATAAATTCAATACAAATTAAAACAATTTAAACAGTGACATTAGGGGTGAAGTCCCTGCTCGCAAGCTTACAATCTACAAGGACATGGGGTGGACACAATAGGTGAAAAGTGCTTGTCATTTCAGGTCTGTCAATTATAATAAATAGGGATTTTCATATAAAGGTGCATGATCCGGTCATCAGCCCGTGTGTTTAAGTGCAATAGTCAAGTATCAAGTGCAGTTATCGTGTGCATGGAGGGTGTGGAGACAGATGAATAGTAGGGTGCAGATTCAGAGTAATATTTGGAAGAAGGGAACAGGACAAAGTTAGTTTACTGAGTAGTTGATGTGGTAGGCTTGTTTGAAGAGATGGGTTTTCAAAGCGTGCGTGAATAGGTCGGGCTACAGTAGGTATCATTCTGATCGTCTGGGGAAGTGCATTCCAGAGAGTTGGCGCAGCACAAGAGAAGTCTTGGAGATGGAAGTGCGAGGTTCGGATTACGGGGGATGTTAGCCTTAAGTCATTTGTAGAACGGAGGGCACGTGTAGGGCGATAGACGTAGATGAGAGAGGAGATATAAGATGGTGCGGAACTGTGGAGAGCTTTGTGGGTGAGAGAGATGAGTTTATACTGGACCCTGTAGCGAATGGGTAACCAGTGTAATGACTGGCAGAAGATGGAGGCATCGGTGAAGCAGCTGGACAGAAATATGACCCTGGCTGCCGAATTCAAGATGGATTGGAGAGGAGAAAGTTTGGTAAGCGGGATACCGATCAGAAGAGAGTTGCAGTAGTCCAGACGAGAATGAATAAGAGTGACAGTAAAAGTCTTAGCAGTTTCAAAGGTGAGAAAAGGTCGGATTCTGGAGAATTCTACATCGTCAATTAGATGTATGATATTTCTTTTACATAACTTAATTTATAATAAAATACATATATAAAAGATACATTTTATTCACAATTTACTTTCACCCATCCCTTATGTTTATCCTATAACTAGTGTTGAGCATTCCGATACCGCAAGTATCGGGTATCGGCCGATATTTGCGGTATCGGAATTCCGATACTGAATTCCGATACTTCCCGCGTATCGGATACCGGAATCGGAAGTTCCCAGAATTCAAATTGAACGCAGCAGCCAATGAGGAATGAATGAAAGTGTGGGCACATCCTGTTTAGCATGGTGGGCATGTAAGTACTGGCAAGGCTTGGATTGGCTGCTGAAATGATGTCACTCTGCACTATAAAAAAGCGCTGCCGCCATTTTGCGCTCACTCTGCTGTGATTTCAGTTAGGGACAGGACGCTGTGTTCTAACTGAGGGCCAGTTGAGCTAGCTAATTGCTTTATTTTCCTTTCCAAAGGCTAATTTAGCAAAACGCTGTGTGTTCTTCACTGTTCACCTTGCTCTTGCCTTGCAGCGCTGTTTTAACAGCGTTCTGCAAGGTCTCTGTGTGTGTGTGTGTGTGTGTGCAGCTCACTCTGTAGTCTGTGTGCAGCCATATACCCGGTTGTATTCAGCTCAGGGGGGGTTCACACTGCCTCACACAGTTGTTCTTTTTTGCTCTTAGTGCAGCCTGCTGCACATTTTTTCTCAAATTTCCTATTAGTGTTTTTCCACCAGTCTCCAGCTCTATTGTGGAAAAACACTACATAGGATAACCTAGAGGGGGGTTTTTGGGCCTTGCAGCGCCGTTTACGGCTGTCTGCACGGTCTCCGTGTGAGCCCAGCTCGCCCTGTAGTCTGTGTGCAGCCATAGCCGGTTGGATTCAGCTCAGGGTTCGTTACTGGCTCATACCTTGAGAAAAATTTTCCTTTTTTTCAAATAGTGCAGCCTGTTTAAAATTTGAAAAAAAAAATTCCTATTAGTGTCTTTCCACTCGTATCCAGCTAAATAGTGGAAAAACACTATATAGGATAACCTAGAGGAGGGTTTTTTGGCCTTGCAGCGCCGTTTACGGCTGTCTGCACGGTCTCCGTGTGAGCCCAGCTCGCCCTGTAGTCTGTGTGCAGCCATAGCCGGTTGGATTCAGCTCAGGGTTCGTTACTGGCTCATACCTTGAGAAAAATTTTCCTTTTTTTCAAATAGTGCAGCCTGTTTAAAATTTGAAAAAAAAAAAAATTCCTATTAGTGTCTTTCCACCAGTCTCCAGCTCAATTGTGGAAAAACACTACATAGGATAACCTAGAGGTTTTTTTGGGGGCCTTGCAGCGCCGTTTACGGCTGTCTGCACGGTCTCTGTGTGAGCGCAGCTCGCCCTGTAGTCTGTGTGCAGCCATAGCCGGTTGGATTCAGCTCAGGGTGCGTTACTGCCTCATACCTTGAAAAACAATTTCCTTTTTTTCAAATAGTGCAGCCAGTTTAAAATTTGAAAAAAAAAATTCCTATTAGTGTCTTTCCACTTGTATCCAGCTAAATAGTGGAAAAACACTATATAGGATAACCTAGAGGAGGGTTTCTTGGCCTTGCAGCGCCGTTTACGGCTGTCTGCACGGTCTCCGTGTGATTTAAACTAGCTCTGTAGCCCGATCTGCACCAAAAAAAAGGTTAAGTTCACCAAACACAACTTACACTTGTGTAGGCCACATTTGAAAAATAATAAAGTTTAGTCCACAATTTACAACATTAGTGTTTCTTACACCTGTTAGGAGGAGCATTACAGGAATAAGCACACTAAGGCCTTAGTACTTTTCTGCTTATCTTTATCTGTCAACCAAGATGAAGAGGGCAGGGAGTAAGGCACGTGGGCGTGGGCGCGGAGCAGGGAGAGGAGCAGGGAGAGGACGTGGTGATTCTGTGCCTGCTGCGGGCGCCGGTGACTCGTCGTCACTCAGTTTCAGCAGGGAACAGTCCTTCATGCGCAGCTTTGTCGGAGAGCGCCGTGCACCGCTGCTGCGTGAAGACCAAATTGAAGCCGTTGTCGGGTGGATGGCAGCTAACGCCTCGGCATCGACTTCAGTTAGTGCCACATCCTCTCAGGCACAGAGCACTGGAGAGCAGCCATCTGTCTCTTCACCACCTGCCAAATTGGCCAGGCAGTCAGAGAGCCCAGGACAGGAGCCGTCTCTACTTCTGTTCTCTGAATCTCTTGGCTTGGAAACAGGGGGCCAGCCAAGCAGCATTGGAGAAATGGAAGAAGAGGCAGTGTGCAGTGATGCCCAACACCTTTTTCTCTCTGACTCTGAAGAGGCAGGTGGGCCAGTGCCTCCGGTGACCACAGCGCAGTACGCATCTGATGATGAAACTCAGGTGCCGCTTTCTCGTGCGTACTGTGCTGCTGAGACTACCCAGGAGGAGCAGTTGGTGGCAGAGGGTAGTGGAGATGATGAGGTCCTTGACCCATCGTGGCGTGAGGAACAGGAAGGTGGTGGGAGCAGCTCAGAGGAAGAGCTTCCTCTTACGGGCCAAAGAGGGAGAGGGAGGGGGAAGACTGCGGAGCCTGTAGCCTCCACTTTGGCACCCGTTAGGAGCCTGTCTCTTTCCAAAGCCAAAAAGGGCGCTCCCAAGACTTGCAGTGCCTGGTCCTTTTTTGACACAGTTGCAGATGACATTTGTTTTGTCAAATGCAAGCTGTGTCATCATAAAGTAAAAAGAGGGAAAAATGTCAGCAACCTCAATACCACAAATATGTGGAAACATGTGCGGACCAGGCACGCGGTGGAGTTACAGAAACACACTGAAGATGTAGGCCAACCAACAGCGGCAGCTACCACCTCTTCAGCTCGTGTTGCCTCTTCCTCCAGCTCACGCACAGCTGGTTTGGCTTCCTCCCAGAGACCTTGTGTAATTCCACCCACAGCACCACCTTCCCAGTCATCCTCACACTCCCAGTCTACTCTACAGCCATCGGTAGTACAGGCATGGGAGAAAAGGCGGGCATTCTCGGCCAACCACCCCCGAGCACAGGCTCTGAATGCAGGCATTGCCAAACTGTTGTCCCTGGAAATGCTCTCGTTCAGGCTGGTGGAGACTGACAGCTTCCGTGACTTGATGGCATTGGCAGTCCCACAGTACAAGGTGCCCAGCCGCTTTTACTTCAGCAGGCAGGCTGTCCCTGCCCTGCACAGGCATGTTGAGGCAAACATAAAACATGCGCTACTGAACGCCGTCAGTAGCAAGGTCCACCTCACCACCGATGCGTGGACCAGTCAGCATGGACAGGGGCGATATGTTTCCCTCACTGCCCATTGGGTTAATGTTGTTGAGCCAGGTACAGATCGTGCGAGTGGCGCAGGACGTGTCCTGCCCACTCCAAGGATTGCAGGAATCCAGTCTGTACGCATCGACTCCTCCTCTTACACCAGTTCCTCTGATTCCTCTCTGCAGGATCCGTCACAGTCCACCCCCACATGGACCCGTGAACGTTTACCTATGACCGACATGAGCACAGCCGTGGCCAAACGTCAGCAGGCCGTCTTGAAACTAGTTTCATTGGGGCATCGAAGCCACACAGCGCAGGAGCTCTGGAATGCCATAAAGCAGGAGAGCGATGTGTGGTTACTGCCAGCGAATCTCCAGCCAGGCATGGTAGTGTGTGACAATGGCCGAAATCTGGTGGCAGCTTTGGCCCTTGGCAACCTCACTCACATCCCATGTCTGGCACATGTGCTCAATTTGGTTGTGCAGAGTTTTCTGAGGGACTATCCGGATCTTGATGCCCTGCTGCACAAGGTCCGCCTAGAGTGTGCTCACTTGCGGCGTTCCAGCTTGGCCAGATCCCGCATTGCTGCTCTGCAGCGCCGATTCCGCCTTCCGGAACACCGCATCATATGTGACCTACCTACCCGGTGGAATTCCACGTTACATATGTTGGAGCGGTTGTGTGAGCAGCAGCAAGCAGTTATGGAGTACCAGCTGCATCAGGCGCAAAGAAGTCGCAGTCAGCGCCGATCAGACTTCACAACCACAGAGTGGGCCACTATGAAGGACGTCTGCCAGGTTTTGCGTCCTTTTGATTATTCCACGCGGATGGCAAGTGCAGATGATGCACTAGTCAGCATGACTGTCCCCCTTATCTGCCTGCTTCAGCAAACTTTGCAAGGGTTAAGGGATGATGTGGTGGAAGAGGTGGAGGATGAGGAGTCACCTTTTCCATCAGCTTCTGGAGAGTCAGCGCCACGTGGTTCCTCACAAAGGGGTACGCAGGGGCCAATTTGTGAGGAGGATGAGGAGGAGTCAATGGAGGAGGAAGAGCTCCGTCCAGAGGAGGGAGCGACACAATTGTCCAGTGGTCAGTGTGTACAGCGAGGGTGGGGTGATGACGAGCGGGCAGAGATCATGTCTCAAGCAGGGGACAGCGTTTCTGGGCCGGTTGGCACTCTGCAGCACATGGTGGATTTCATGCTGCAGTGCCTGAGAAACGACCGCCGCATCGACCACATTCTCAACATGCCTGATTATTGGGTGTTCACCCTCCTCGATCCTCGCTACCGGGACAACGTCCAAAACCTCATCCCTGCGTTGACCCGGGAGCGTAAATTGCGGGAGTACCACGACACACTGGTGAATTCCATCATCTTCTCCTGTCCAACTGAGAGGAGTGCTGCTAGTGCTTTACAAAGCAGCTCAGTGCGTCGAGGCAGTGGGGGAGGCTCTGCCCAAAGAGGGAGCAGAAGCAGTGCCTCTGCCCAAGGCAAGCCCAGTATGGCACAACTCTGGCACACTTTTGTGTGCCCGCCCCAAATGTCTACACCATCACCGGCGGCTCCAGTCAGCAGGAGGCAACGGTTCCGTCAGATGGTGACAGACTACATGGCTTGCCCTCTTACTGTACTCCCAGACGGCTCTTCCCCGTTCAAGTTTTGGGTCTCTAAGCTGGATACATGGCCAGAGCTAAGCCAGTATGCATTGGAGGTGCTGGCTTGCCCTGCGGCTAGTGTCTTATCGGAACGTGTCTTTAGTGCCGCAGGTGGTGTACTAACAGACCGTCGCATGCGACTATCCTCCGATAACGTTGACCGGCTTACTTTCCTGAAAATGAACCAGGCCTGGATCTCGCAGGAATTTGCCACTCCTCTGCCTGATTAAGTAATTGGGTGTCATCCAGGTCTCCTGCTGTGTTCATCTTTCTACCACCTGAACTGCTATTCCTGGGCTCCAACACCGCCAGTTGCGGCTCAGAAGTGCAGGCTGCACAGTAAAAACATACGACCCAGTGTTATTGGGTTTCAGTAACGTCAGCTGATCCCCAGCTGTGTAGCCGGCAATGTGTCCTGCGACCGCCACGCTGGCACAACAACCTAAATGTAAGGGAACCTGTCCCCCCCCCCCCCCCGTCGTTTGTTACTGAAAGAGCCATCTTGTGCAGCAGTAATGCTGCACAAGGAAAAGGTAGCTCTTTTTTTTTAGCTCTTTGCACACGCAGAACTTAACACTTATAAAATGTGTTCACTGATACCGTTATACCGTCCCGGAGCTGGGACTTTCCTTCGTAATGTGACGCAGCACAGCCGTCATTCCTACCCCCTTGGTGCCATGCGCTGCCTCCTCAGCGTTGTTTTAAGCTGTCACGGTGCCTGCGCTGTTCTGTTATCCCTTGGGCATGCCCTATTTGCGCTGCCTGTCTTCTGACATAATTTGGTGTCAGGCTGGCTGCGCCTGTGCGGCCGCGGTGCCCGAGATCCCGCCTCGCAGTGTCTTCTGATTGAGTCACACTGCGGGCCTGGGATCCATGGGCATGCGCAGTGCATATCTTCCCCTCGGGCTCTCGCTCATTTCCCTCCGCCTTCTTTAGACTGTGCGCCGTCAGCTGATCCCTAGCATGCCACGGCCGTGACACCGCACAGTCTGAAGAAGAGGGAAGGAGGGGAGTGAGAGTCGAGGTTATGCACTGTGCATGCCCATGGTTCCAAGGCCCGCAGTGGGATTACGTTAGATGAGACTGCGAGGTGGGATCTGGAGCAGCGTGGACGCACAGGCACTGACAGCCTGACACCAAATTATGTCAGAAGACAGGCAGCGCTAATTGGGCATGGCCAAGGGCTAACAGAACAGCGCAGGCTCCGTGGCAGCTTAAAACAACGCTGAGGAGGCAGCGCACGGCATCAAGGGGATAGGAATGACAGCTGTGCTGTGTCCCATTACGAAGGAAATTCGCACCTCCGGAACGGTTTAACGGTATAAAGGGACACATTTTTAGTGTTTACTTCGGTGTTTGCAAGGAGCATAATTAAAAGAGCAACCTTTTCCTTTTGCATCCTTAGTGCTGCACAACATGGCTCTTTCAGCTACAAACGTCTTGGGGGGGGGGGTTAAAGGTTTCCTTTCAACTTGCTCCAATCAGGCTTCGGCCTACACTCTGTTCCTCTGCTCCTCCTGCTGTCCCTGGGCTCTAACACCGCCAGTTGGTGCCTGGAAGTGCTGTGTGCACAGTCAACAGTCGCTCCTCTGTTATTGGGGTTCAGTAACGTCAGCTGATCCCCAGCTGTGTGTGCGGCAATACCTCCAATCTGCTCCTCCTGCTGTCCCTGGGCTCTAACACCGCCAGTTGGTGCCTGGAAGTGCTGTGTGCACAGTCAACAGTCGCTCCTCTGTTATTGGGGTTCAGTAACGTCAGCTGATCCCCAGCTGTGTGTGCGGCAATACCTCCAATCTGCTCCTCCTGCTGTCCCTGGGCTCTAACACCGCCAGTTGGTGCCTGGAAGTGCTGTGTGCACAGTCAACAGTCGCTCCTCTGTTATTGGGGTTCAGTAACGTCAGCTGATCCCCAGCTGTGTATCCGGCAACGTGTCATGCGACCGCCACGCTGGCACAACTAAAATGTAAGGGGACCTGTCCCCCCCCCCCCCTAGGCGTTTGTTACTGAAAGAGCCACCATGTGCAGCACTAATACTGCACAAGGGAAAGGTCGCTCTTGAAATTATGCTCCTTGCAAACGCTGAACTACACACTCATGTAATGTGTCCCCTCACACCGTCCAACCGTCCCGGAGGTGGGACTTTCCTTTGTAATGTGACGCAGCACAGCCGTCATTGCTACCCCCTTGGCACCGTGCGCTGCCTCCTTAGCGTTGTTTGATTCCGTCATGGACCCTGCGCTGTTATGTTATCCCTTGGCCATGCACAGTTTGCGCTGCCCGTCCTCTGACATCATTTGTTGTCGTCCTGGCTGCGCCTGTGCGTCCACGCTGCCCGAAATCACACCTCGCAGTGTCGTCTAATGTGATCCCACAGTGGGCCTGGTATCCATGGCCATGCGCAGTGCATATACTAGCCTCTCACTCCCCTTCTTCACGCTTCTTCAGACTAGGCGGCGTCAGCTGATCCCTAATAGCATGCCACGGCCGTGACGCCGCACAGTCTGAAGAAGCAGGAAGGAGGTGAGTGAGAGGCGATGATATGCACTGCGCATGCCCATGGATCCCTGGCCCGCAGTGGGACTACATTAGATGACACTGCAAGGTTGGATCTCGGGCAGCTTGGACGCACAGGCACTGCCAGCCTGACACCTACATGATGTCAGAAGACGGGCACCGCTAACTGTGCATGGCCAAGGGATAACATTACAGTGCGGGCTCCGTGACAGAACCAAACAACGTTGAGGAGGTGGTGCCCGGCACCAAGGGGGTTGGAATGACGGCTGTGCTGTGTCACATTACAAAGGAAAGTCCCACTTCCGGGATGGTTTGACGGTGTGAGGGGACACATTATATGAGTGTGTACTTCAGCGTTTGCAAGGAGCATAATTTTCGGAGCCACCATTTTCCATGTGCAGTATTACTGCTGTACAAGATGGCTCTTTCAGCAACAAATGCCTGGGGGGGGGGGTTAAAGGTTCCCTTTCAACTTGCTCCACTGCAGGCTTCGGCCTACACTCTGCTCCTCTTTGATTCCCTGGGTTTCAACACTGTCAGTTGCCACCTGGAAGTGTTGTCTACACAGAAAAAAACACTAGGTGATGTGTCAGTGGGGTTCAGCACCGCCAGCTGTTCCCCTGCTGTGTAGTCGGCAACGTGTCCAGCACAAGCCACGCTGGCACAACAGAACAAAAGCTGCCACCAGTGCAGGCTTCGGCCTACACTTTGCTCCTCTCCTCCTCCTGCTGACCCTGGGCTCAAACAACGCCAGTTTCTGCCCGGACATGCTAGCTGCACAGAGAAAAACACCAGCCAATGTGTTAGTGGGGTTCAGCACCGCCTGCTGTTCCCCCGCTGTGTAGCCGGCATCGTGTCCAGCACAAGCCACGCTGGCACAACCGACCAAAAGCTGCCACCAGTGCAGGCTTCGGCCTACACTTTGCTCCTCTCCTCCTCCTCCTGCTGACCCTGGGCTCTAACACCGCTAGTTTTTGCCCGGACATGCAATCTGCACAGAGAAAAACACCAGTCAATGTGTCAGTGGGGTTCAGCAACGCCAGCTGTTCCCCTGCTGTGTAGCTTGCAACGTGACCTGCAAACGCCACGCAGGCACATGAACTGAAATTGAAGGGAGCCTGCCCCCCACCCCCCCAGGTGTTTCTATGTATAACAGCCACCTTGTACAGCAGTACTGCTGCATTTGTACAAGGTGGCTGACTTTTTCTCCTTGCACACGTGGAACTCAACAAGTACAAAATGTGTCTCATTACAGACCATTACAATGTCCCTGAGGTGTGACTTTCCTTTTTAATGACACGCAGCACCCCCATTGTTAGCGCTGCCCGTCTCCTGACATCATTGGTTGGCTGGCTGTGCCTGTGCGTCCCCCCTGCCCGACACAACGCCCCCCGTTGTCTCATATATTTTGACTGCGAGGGTGTGATTGATGGGCACGAGCAGTGCATATGTTCCCCTGTTTTCACTCCCCTCCTTCCGCCTTCTTCTGACTGTGCGGCCTCATGGCCGCGGCATGCGATAAGGGATCAGCTGAGGCCGCCCAGTCTGAAGCAGGTGTAAGGACATGTGTGAGCGGCGAACATATTTACTGCACAAGGCCACGAATCCCAGCACCGCAGTGTGACTTTAGGAAAAGCCACTGTGGGTCTGGGATTTATGGCCATCGTTAACCGCACCGGCCAACATGAAATGAGGTCATGAGACGGCCTGCACTAACAGGGTATTGCCAAGGGATAACACAAGAGCGCAGTTTCCTGTACTGCAAATAACAACGGTAAGGAATCTGCGCACAGCACCTAGGTGTAAATTTGTACACCTGTGCTGCGTCTCCTTAAAAAGACTAGTAGTCACGCCTCCACTACTGTTTGACAGTATAATGGGCTAAATAGTGTACGTGTTTAATTCAGCGTGTGCAAGGAGCAAAATTAAATAGAGCAACCTTTGACTTGTGCATCATTAATGCTGTTCAAGGTGTGGCTCTTGTACCTTGCAACACCTGAGGGGGGGGTTAAAGGTAACCTTTGAAATTGGTTCAACTAGGCTTCGGCCTACACTCTGCTCCTCTACTCCTCCTGCTGACCCTGGGCTCAAACACCGCTAGATTTTGCCCGGAAATGCTAGCTGCACAGAGAAAAACACCAGCCAATGTGTTAGTGGGGTTCAGCACCGCCAGCTGTTCCCCTGCTGTGTAGTCGGCAACGTGTCCAGCACAAGCCACGCTGGCACAACAGAACAAAAGCTGCCACCAGTGCAGGCTTCGGCCTACACTTTGCTCCTCTCCTCCTCCTGCTGACCCTGGGCTCAAACAACGCCAGTTTCTGCCCGGACATGCTAGCTGCACAGAGAAAAACACCAGCCAATGTGTTAGTGGGGTTCAGCACCGCCTGCTGTTCCCCCGCTGTGTAGCCGGCATCGTGTCCAGCACAAGCCACGCTGGCACAACCGACCAAAAGCTGCCACCAGTGCAGGCTTCGTCCTACACTTTGCTCCTCTCCTCCTCCTCCTGCTGACCCTGGGCTCTAACACCGCTAGTCTTTGCCCGGACATGCAATCTGCACAGAGAAAAACACCAGTCAATGTGTCAGTGGGGTTCAGCAACGCCAGCTGTTCCCCTGCTGTGTAGCTTGCAACGTGACCTGCAAACGCCACGCAGGCACATGAACTGAAATTGAAGGGAGCCTGCCCCCCACCCCCCCAGGTGTTTCTATGTATAACAGCCACCTTGTACAGCAGTACTGCTGCATTTGTACAAGGTGGCTGACTTTTTCTCCTTGCACACGTGGAACTCAACAAGTACAAAATGTGTCTCATTACAGACCATTACAATGTCCCTGAGGTGTGACTTTCCTTTTTAATGACACGCAGCACCCCCATTGTTAGCGCTGCCCGTCTCCTGACATCATTGGTTGGCTGGCTGTGCCTGTGCGTCCCCCCTGCCCGACACAACGCCCCCCGTTGTCTCATATATTTTGACTGCGAGGGTGTGATTGATGGGCACGAGCAGTGCATATGTTCCCCTGTTTTCACTCCCCTCCTTCCGCCTTCTTCTGACTGTGCGGCCTCATGGCCGCGGCATGCGATAAGGGATCAGCTGAGGCCGCCCAGTCTGAAGCAGGTGTAAGGACATGTGTGAGCGGCGAACATATTTACTGCACAAGGCCACGAATCCCAGCACCGCAGTGTGACTTTAGGAAAAGCCACTGTGGGTCTGGGATTTATGGCCATCGTTAACCACACCGGCCAACATGAAATGAGGTCATGAGACGGCCTGCACTAACAGGGTATTGCCAAGGGATAACACAAGAGCGCAGTTTCCTGTACTGCAAATAACAACGGTAAGGAATCTGCGCACAGCACCTAGGTGTAAATTTGTACACCTGTGCTGCGTCTCCTTAAAAAGACTAGTAGTCACGCCTCCACTACTGTTTGACAGTATAATGGGCTAAATAGTGTACGTGTTTAATTCAGCGTGTGCAAGGAGCAAAATTAAATAGAGCAACCTTTGACTTGTGCATCATTAATGCTGTTCAAGGTGTGGCTCTTGTACCTTGCAACACCTGAGGGGGGGGTTAAAGGTAACCTTTGAAATTGGTTCAACTAGGCTTCGGCCTACACTCTGCTCCTCTACTCCTCCTGCTGACCCTGGGCTCAAACACCGCTAGTTTTTGCCCGGAAATGCTAGCTGCACAGAGAAAAACACCAGCCAATGTGTTAGTGGGGTTCAGCACCGCCAGCTGTTCCCCTGCTGTGTAGTCGGCAACGTGTCCAGCACAAGCCACGCTGGCACAACAGAACAAAAGCTGCCACCAGTGCAGGCTTCGGCCTACACTTTGCTCCTCTCCTCCTCCTGCTGACCCTGGGCTCAAACAACGCCAGTTTCTGCCCGGACATGCTAGCTGCACAGAGAAAAACACCAGCCAATGTGTTAGTGGGGTTCAGCACCGCCTGCTGTTCCCCTGCTGTGCAGCTTGCAACGTGACCTGCAAACGCCACGCAGGCACATGAACTGAAATTGAAGGGAGCCTGGCCCCCACCCCCAGGTGTTTCTATGTATAACAGCCACCTTGTACAGCAGTACTGCTGCATTTGTACAAGGTGGCTGATGTTTTCTCCTTGCCCACGTGGAACTCAACACGTACAAAATGTGTCTCTTTGAGACCATTCCACTGTCCCTGAGGTGTGACTTTCCTTTCTAATGATACGCAGCACCCCCCTTGGTAGCGCTTCCCGTCTTCTGACATCATTGGTTGGCTACTTGCGCCTGTTCGTCCGCCCTGCCTGAATAAAATGCTCCTCGTTGTCTTAATTATTTTGACTGCGAGGGTGTGATTGATGGGCACGAGCAGTGCATATCTTCGCCTGTCTTAACTCATCTCCTTCCGCCTTCTTCAGACTGTGCAGCCTCATGGCCGCGGCATGCGAGAAGGGATCAGCAGAGGCCGCCCAGTCTGAAGCAGGTGTAAGGACGTGTGTGAGCGGCCAAAATATTTACTGCTCAAGGCCACGAATCCCAGCACCGCAGTGTGGCTTTATGAAAAGACACTGTGGGTCTGGGATTTATGGCCATCGTTAACCGCACCGGCCAACATGAAATGAGGTCATAAGATGGGCAGCGCTAACAGGGCATTGCCAAGGGATAACACAAGAGCGCAGACTCCTGTACAGCAAATAACAACGCTCAGGAAGCTGCGCCAAGCACCAAGGCGTTATTTTGGACACCTGTGCTGCGTCTCATCAAAAAACCAAGTCACGCATCCACTACAGTTTGACTGTAGAATGGGGTAAATTGTGTATGTCTTTCATTCAGCGTGTGCAAGTAGACAAATTAATAGAGCAACCTTTCACTTGTGCAGCATTAATACTGCACAAGGTGTGTCTCTTGTACTTTGTAACACCTGAGGGGGGGGTTAAAGGTTTCCTTTGAAATTGGTTCAACTAGGCTTCGGCCTACACTCTGCTCCTCTCCTCCTCCTCCTGCTTCAACACGGGCTCTAACATCGCTAGTTTTTGCCCGCAAGTGCTAGCTGCACAGATAAAAACACACGCCATTGTGTTAGTGGGGTTCAGCAACGCCAGCTGTTCCCCCAGTGTGTAGCCGGCAAAGTGTCCTGCAAACGCAACGCAGACACAAAGCTGCCTCCAGTGCAGGCTTCGGCCTACACTCATCTCCCCCTGCTTACCCTTTGCTCCAACACCGCTAGTTGGGGCTCTAGGAAGACAATCTTTAATAGGCAAGGCAACGCATCCGGGTTCCAGCACCGCCAGCTGGTTCTCGGCAGTGTTCTTGTCACAGGTACTCCCTCGTGCCAAGCCTGGTTTCAGCACCGTCAGCTGTTTCCGGGTTGTGTCAACTTCACTGAGACGCCTATGCTTGCCCCGTCGTGGGGCGGTCGAGTTAGCCAACTCCAGGGTGCCTCCAGTTTAGGAGCTTCCTATGTGGGCTGCGTGAACTGGTAGTCAAGGCTGGTTCTGTAGTGCCAGTAGGCCCAGCTCCCCCTGTAGGACTGTTGGGGTTCGGTAACTGCGGCTGCCTCGCGGCCTAGCTGTTCTCTCCTCTCCTGTGGGCCTTGGGGTCCACCACCTGGTTCCAGCACCGTCAGCTGGTTCCGGGCCGAGCCTTTGGCTTAGGTGCCTCCTCCTGGGTATCCGAGTTCCGCCAACGCCAGGCGGTCCTTGGTAGTGCTTTTAAGCGCGGGCACCTACAGCTTAGTAACCGGGTTCCAGCACCGTCAGCTGGTCCTCGGTCGTGCCATTGGCTCTTGCACACTGGGGCAACGCATCCGGGTTCCAGCACCGCCAGCTGGTTCTCGGCAGTGTTCTTGTCACAGGTACTCCCTCGTGCCAAGCCTGGTTTCAGCACCGTCAGCTGTTTCCGGGTTGTGTCAACTTCACTGAGACGCCTATGCTTGCCCCGTCGTGGGGCGGTCGAGTTAGCCAACTCCAGGGTGCCTCCAGTTTAGGAGCTTCCTATGTGGGCTGCGTGAACTGGTAGTCAAGGCTGGTTCTGTAGTGCCAGTAGGCCCAGCTCCCCCTGTAGGACTGTTGGGGTTCGGTAACTGCGGCTGCCTCGCGGCCTAGCTGTTCTCTCCTCTCCTGTGGGCCTTGGGGTCCACCACCTGGTTCCAGCACCGTCAGCTGGTTCCGGGCCGAGCCTTTGGCTTAGGTGCCTCCTCCTGGGTATCCGAGTTCCGCCAACGCCAGGCGGTCCTTGGTAGTGCTTTTAAGCGCGGGCACCTACAGCTTAGTAACCGGGTTCCAGCACCGTCAGCTGGTCCTCGGTCGTGCCATTGGCTCTTGCACACTGGGGCAACGCATCCGGGTTCCAGCACCGCCAGCTGGTTCTCGGCAGTGTTCTTGTCACAGGTACTCCCTCGTGCCAAGCCTGGTTTCAGCACCGTCAGCTGTTTCCGGGTTGTGTCAACTTCACTGAGACGCCTATGCTTGCCCCGTCGTGGGGCGGTCGAGTTAGCCAACTCCAGGGTGCCTCCAGTTTAGGAGCTTCCTATGTGGGCTGCGTGAACTGGTAGTCAAGGCTGGTTCTGTAGTGCCAGTAGGCCCAGCTCCCCCTGTAGGACTGTTGGGGTTCGGTAACTGCGGCTGCCTCGCGGCCTAGCTGTTCTCTCCTCTCCTGTGGGCCTTGGGGTCCACCACCTGGTTCCAGCACCGTCAGCTGGTTCCGGGCCGAGCCTTTGGCTTAGGTGCCTCCTCCTGGGTATCCGAGTTCCGCCAACGCCAGGCGGTCCTTGGTAGTGCTTTTAAGCGCGGGCACCTACAGCTTAGCAACCGGGTTCCAGCACCGTCAGCTGGTCCTCGGTCGTGCCATTGGCTCTTGCACACTGGGGCAACGCATCCGGGTTCCAGCACCGCCAGCTGGTTCTCGGCAGTGTTCTTGTCACAGGTACTCCCTCGTGCCAAGCCTGGTTTCAGCACCGTCAGCTGTTTCCGGGTTGTGTCAACTTCACTGAGACGCCTATGCTTGCCCCGTCGTGGGGCGGTCGAGTTAGCCAACTCCAGGGTGCCTCCAGTTTAGGAGCTTCCTATGTGGGCTGCGTGAACTGGTAGTCAAGGCTGGTTCTGTAGTGCCAGTAGGCCCAGCTCCCCCTGTAGGACTGTTGGGGTTCGGTAACTGCGGCTGCCTCGCGGCCTAGCTGTTCTCTCCTCTCCTGTGGGCCTTGGGGTCCACCACCTGGTTCCAGCACCGTCAGCTGGTTCTCGGCAGTGTCTTTTGCTCTTGTACCTTCTGCTCCCCATCCTGGTTCCAGTACCGTCAGCTGGTTCCGGGCAGAGCCTTTGGCTTAGGTGCCTCCTTCTGGGTATCCAAGTTCCACCAATGTCAGGTGGTCCTTGGTAGTGCTTTCAGGCACGGGTACCTCCTGCTTAGTAACCGGGTTCCAGTAACGTCAGCTGGTCCTTGGTAGTTCCATTGGCTCTTGGACATTCGGCTACCCATCCGGGTTCCAGTACCGTCAGCTGGTTCTCGGCAGTGTCTTTTGCTCTTGTACCTTCTGCTCCCCATCCTGGTTCCAGTAACGTCATCTGGTTCCGGGCAGAGCCTTTGGCTTAGGTGCCTCCTTCTGGGTATCCGAGTTCCGCCAACGTCAGGCGGTCCTTGGTAGTGCTTTTTAGCACGGGTACCTCCTGCTTAGTAACCGGGTTCCAGTAACGTCAGCTGGTCCTCGGTAGTTCCATAGGCTCTTGAACCTTCGGGTAGCCATCCGAGTTCCAGTTCCATCAGCTGGTTCTTGGCATTTTCTCAGCCTTCTTGTACCTTCTGCTACATTTCCAAGTTGAAGACCCTAACGTCGACAACCCGGAAGACCACCCCGATGACGACGACCCGGAAGACCACCCCGATGACGACGACGACGACGACGGCGGAGACGACGACGGCTGAGACGACGACGGCGGAGATGACGACACTGGAGACGAAGACCCTGGAGACGACAACATGGAAGACCGAGAAGCAGAAGAACAAGAGGCTGCAGAACAAAGAGCAGAAGAACATTAAGCATAAGACTTAATATCAGAGCAAAAGATATTATCTAAATTATATGCAGAAGAAGACTAAGCAGTGTATGGGGGTCAGTCCGTTCCTCCTCGTGGTGCCCCTGGATAAAGCCTGATGCTGCAGGCCAAACTGAACGCGGACAAATGTAACTTTTGTGACTGGCAGAACGGAAGGTGTAATCTTCCAACTTTTATAGATAACAACTACGGGAATGCCTGTCACAAATGAGAATATGATGAAGAAGTAGAATAGGAAGAATAATAACAGTGGAATAAAAAGAATATGTAGAATAGGAAGAATAATAATAGTTGAAGAAAATGAATATGAAGAATGTAATAAAAAAAAAAAATAGGTAGAAGATGAAGAAGAAGATGAATAAGGTGAAGAAGTTGATGTCAAGGATGCTGATGATGATGAAGATGAAAGTGTGGGAAAAGAAAAAAAAAAAAGAAAAAAAAGAAGGGGAAGGGCGTGGAATAGTGAAACATCAATATCTGACAAAATAAAAAAAATTTACATACTCAATATCTTTTTCAATCCGAACGTCTTTAAAAAAAAAAAAAAAACATGCTATTCTATTTGATTGGACTAATCCTCATTGCCTTTAATGTCTCCGCCACCTCCCCCATACATCCTACATTATTCTTAGTTGTTTTCCTTCAGGTAGAATGAACCTACAAGGAAAGAAAGGGTTTATTTTAATTCCGATATTTTGGTCCCATTGACTTGCATTGGGATCGGGTATCGGTATCGGCGATATCCGATATTTTTTGAATATCGGCCGATCCAAACCGATACCGATACTTTCCGATATCGGAAGGTATCGCTCAACACTACCTATAACTCTCGATGGTGTCCACTTATGTGAATAATGCCGGATGAGATTTGATAATTTTCTATTACCTTGTAATTATAGTCCTTGGTGGGATTTGAACGCAAAGCCTCAGCACTGCAAGGCTGCATGTTGCCCTCCATAACCTATCAATCAATCATGGAAGCAGACATAACTATGGAGTTACTACTTACAGTGCTGTGCAAATTCATTGGGACAAAGCAAAAAAAAAAAAAATGTTATAATGCACTGTTACATACTAATTCTGAATATTACCTTTTTCAACTGGCTAGTTGACCAAGATTTATTTATTATATATTAAAACTGGTTTGAGTCACTGACTGGTAACCAACTTATGATTTTGTTTAAAAAATGCTTTGTCCCAATTAATTTGCACAGCACTGTAAAATATAATATACTAGATGGTGGCCCGATTCTAACGCATCGGGTATTCTAGAATATGCATGTCCACGTAGTATATTGCATAGCCCATGTAGTATATTGCCCAACCACGTAGTATGTTGCCCAGCCACGTAGTATATTGCCCAGTGACGTATTATGTTGCACAGCCATGTAGTATATTGCCCAGCCACATAGTATATTGCCCAGCCATGTAGTATATTGCCCAGTCACATAGTATATTGTCCAGCCACATAGTATATTGCCCAGAAACGTAGTATATTGCCCAGTGACATAGTATATTGCCCAGAAACGTAGTATATTGCCCAGCTGCGTAGTGTATTGCCCAGTGACGTAGTATATTGCCCAGTGACGTAGTATATTGCCCAACCACGTTGTATATTGCCCAGTGACGTAGTATATTGCCCAGTTACATAGTATATTGCTCAACCACGTAGTATATTGCCCAGTGACATAGTATATTGCCCAGCCACGTAGTATATTGCCCAGTTATGTAGTATGTTGCCTAGTGACGTAGTATATTGCGCAGCAACGTAGTATATTGCCCAGTTACGTAGTATATTGCCCAGCCACGTAGTATATTGCCCAGCCACGTAGTATATTGCCCAGTTACGTAGTATATTGCCTAGTGACATAGTATATTGCGCAGCCACGAAGTATATTGCCCAGTGACATAGTATATTGCCCAGTGACGTAGTATACAGCACAGAGCCACGTAGTATTTTGCCCAGGTACGTAGTATATTGGCCATTCACGTAGTATATTGCCCAGTGATGTAGTATACAGCACAGAGCCACGTAGTATATTGCACAGCAAAGTAGTATACAGCACAGAGCCACATAGTATATTGCCCAGCTACGTAGTATATTGCCCAGCCAGGTTTGTCACAGGTTAAAAAATAAAAAATAAACATATACTCACCTTTCTGAGGGCCCCTTGTAGTCCACGGCAGCTTCCGGTTCCAGGGTTGGTATGAGCGCAGGACATCATGGCAGGTCCTTCTCACGCAGGGCCTGTGATGACGTCGCGGTCACATGACCGTGACGTCATCGCAGATCCTTCTCCCATACCATCTTTGCCACCGGAACCTGCAACGGAAGATGGCGGCCGGCGCGAGGGTCTATGGAGGGTGAGTATAGCAGGTTTTTGTTTTTTTTAAATTATTTTTAACATTACATTTTTTACTATTGAAGCCGCATAGGCAGCGTCAATAGTAAAAAGTTGGGGACACACAGGGTTAATAGCGGTGGTAACGGAGTGTGTTACCCGTGGCATAACGCAGTCCGTTACCGCTGGCATTAACCCTGTGTTAGCGGTGACCGGAGGGGAGTATGCGGGCGACAGGCACTGACTGCGGGGAGTAAGGAGAGGCCATTTTCTTCCGGACTGTGCCCTTCACTGATTGGTCACGGCAGCCATGACAGGCAGCTGGCGAGACCAATCAGCGAAAGAATAACCGTGACAGAAGGACAGACAGACGGAAGTGACCCTTAGACAATTGTATATAAGATGACAGAAAAGGTCTGCTTAATGATTAAGGTTCTGATTACATGGCTTTCATTTACATAGTTTACAGCAGAAACTATGGCATAGTGTTGGATACATTGCAAAATAGATGCAACTAGAGCCCAGCAGATCACAAAAGTGGAGAAAAAGAAGGGGCAATGATTAGTGTTGAGCATTCCGATACCGCAAGTATCGGGTATCGGCCGATATTTGCGGTATCGGAATTCCGATACCGAATTCCGATACTTCCCGCGTATCGGATACCGGAATCGGAAGTTCCCAGAATTCAAACTGAACGCAGCAGCCAATGAGGAATGAAAGGAAGTGTGGGCACATCCTGTTTAGCATGGTGGGCATGTAAGTACTGGCAAGGCTGTGATTGGCTGCTGAAATGATGTCACTCTGCACTATAAAAAACACTGCCGCCACTGCCGCGCTCACTCTGCTGTGATTTCAGTTAGGGACAGGACGCTGTGTTCTAACTGAGGGCCAGTTGAGATAGCTAATTGCTTTATTTTCCTTTCCCAAGGCTAATTTAGCAAAACGCTGTGTGTTCTTCACTGTTCACCTTGCTCTTGCCTTGCAGCGCTGTTTTAACAGCGTTCTGCAAGGTCTCTGTGTGTGTGTGTGTGCAGCTCACTCTGTAGTCTGTGTGCAGCCATATACCAGGTTGTATTCAGGTCAGGGGGGGTTCACACTGCCTCACACAGTTGTCCTTTTTTGCTCATAGTGCAGCCTGCTGCACATTTTTTCTCAAATTTCCTATTAGTGTTTTTCCACCCGTCTCCAGCTAAATTGTGGAAAAACACTACATAGGATAACCTAGAGGGGGTTTTTTGGGCTTTGCAGCACCGTTTACGGCTGTCTGCACGGTCTCCGTGTGAGCCCAGCTCACCCTGTAGTCTGTGTGCAGCCATAGCCGGTTGGATTCAGCTCAGGGTTCGTTACTGCCTCATACCTTGAAAAAATTTTTCCTTTTTTTAAAATAGTGCAGCCTGTTTAAAATTAAAAAAAAAAAATTCCTATTAGTGTTTTTCCACCCGTCTCCAGCTAAATTGTGGAAAAACACTACATAGGATAACCTAGAGGGGTTTTTTTTGGCCTTGCAGCGCCGTTTACGGCTGTCTGCACGGTCTCTGTGTGAGCGCAGCTCGCCCTGTAGTCTGTGTGCAACCATAGCCGGTTGGATTCAGCTCAGGGTGCGTTACTGCCTCATACCCTGAAAAAAAAATTCCTTTTTTTTCAAATAGTGCAGCCTGTTTAAAATTTAAAAAAAAAATTTCCTATTAGTGTCTTTCCACCTGTCTCCAGCTAAATAGTGGAAAAACACTACATAGGATAACCTAGAGGAGGGTTTTTGGGCCTTGCAGCGCCGTTTACGGCTGTCTGCACGGTCCCCGTGTGAGTTAAACTTGCTCTGTAGTCCGATCTGCAGAAAAAAAAAAAAAGTAAAGTTCACCAAACACAACTTAACACTTGTGTAGGCCACATTTGAAAAATAATAAAGTTTAGTCCACACTTTACAACATTAGTGTTTCTTACACCTGTTAGGAGGAGCATTTCAGGAATAAGCACACTAAGGCCTTAGTACTTTTCTGCTTATCTTTATCTGTCAACCAAGATGAAGAGGGCAGGGAGTAAGGCACGTGGGCGTGGGCGCGGAGCAGGGAGAGGAGCAGGGAGAGGACGTGGTGATTCTGTGCCTGCTGCGGGCGCCGGTGACTCGTCGTCACTCAGTTTCAGCAGGGAACAGTCCTTCATGCGCAGATTTGTCGGAGAGCGCCGTGCACCGCTGCTGCGTGAAGACCAAATTGAAGCCGTTGTCGGGTGGATGGCAGCTAACGCCTCGGCATCGACTTCAGTTAGTGCCACATCATCTCAGGCACAGAGCACTGGAGAGCAGCCATCTGTCTCTTCACCACCTGCCAAATTGGCCAGGCAGTCAGAGAGCCCAGGACAGGAGCCGTCTCTACTTCTGTTCTCTGAATCTCTTGGCTTGGAAACAGGGGGCCAGCCAAGCAGCATTGGAGAAATGGAAGAAGAGGCAGTGTGCAGTGATGCCCAACAGCTTTGTCTCTCTGACTCTGAAGAGGCGGGTGGGCCAGTGCCTCCGGTGACCACAGCGCAGTACACATCTGATGATGAAACTCAGGTGACGCTTTCTGGTGCGTACTGTGCTGCCGAGACTACCCAGGAGGAGCAGTTGGTGGCAGAGGGTAGTGGAGATGATGAGGTCGTTGACCCATCGTGGCGTGAGGAACAGGAAGGTGGTGGGAGCAGCTCTGAGGAAGAGATTCCCCTTACGGGCCAAAGAGGGAGAGGGAGGGGGAAGACTGCGGAGCCTGTAGCCTCCACTTTGGCACCCGTTAGGAGCTTGTCTCTTTCCAAAGCCAAAAAGGGCGCTCCCAAGACTTGCAGTGCCTGGTCCTTTTTTGACACAGTTGCAGATGACATTTGTTTTGTCAAATGCAAGCTGTGTCATCAGAAAGTAAAAAGAGGGAAAAATGTCAGCAACCTCAATACCACAAATATGTGGAAACATGTGCGGACCAGGCACGCGGTGGAGTTACAGAAACACACTGAAGATGTAGGCCAACCAACAGCGGCAGCTACCACCTCTTCTGCTCGTGTTGCCTCTTCCTCCAGCTCACGCACAGCTGGTTTGGCTTCCTCCCAGGATCGCCATGGAAGAACCTCTGGCACTGTTGTCCAGAGACCTTGTGTAATTCCACCCACAGCACCACCTTCCCAGTCATCCTCACACTCCCAGTCTACTCTACAGCCATCGGTAGTACAGGCATGGGAGAAAAGGCGGGCATTCTCGGCCAACCACCCCCGAGCACAGGCTCTGAATGCAGGCATTGCCAAACTGTTGTCCCTGGAAATGCTCTCATTCAGGCTGGTGGAGACTGACAGCTTCCGTGACTTGATGGCATTGGCAGTCCCACAGTACAAGGTGCCCAGCCGCTTTTACTTCAGCAGGCAAGCTGTCCCTGCCCTGCACAGGCATGTTGAGGGAAACATAAAACATGCGCTACTGAACGCCGTCAGTAGCAAGGTCCACCTCACCACCGATGCGTGGACCAGTCAGCATGGACAGGGGCGATACGTTTCCCTCACTGCCCATTGGGTTAATGTTGTTGAGCCAGGTACAGATCGTGTGAGTGGCGCAGGACGTGTCCTGCCCACTCCAAGGATTGCAGGAATCCAGTCTGTACGCATTGACTCCTCCTCTTACACAAGTTCCTCAGAATCATCTCTGCAGGAGCCGTCACAGTCCACCTCCACATGGACCCGTGAACGTTTACCTATGACTGACATGAGCACAGCCGTGGCCAAACGTCAGCAGGCCATCTTGAAACTAGTTTCATTGGGGAATCGAAGCCACACAGCGCAGGAGCTCTGGAATGCCATCAAGCAGGAGAGCGATGTGTGGTTACTGCCAGCGAATCTCCAGCCAGGCATGGTAGTGTGTGACAATGGCCGAAATCTGGTGGCAGCTTTGGCCCTTGGCAACCTCACTCACATCCCATGTCTGGCACATGTGCTCAATTTGGTTGTGCAGAGTTTTCTGAGGGACTATCCGGATCTTGATGCCCTGCTGCACAAGGTCCGCCTAGAGTGTGCTCACTTGCGGCGTTCCAGCTTGGCAAGATCCCGCATTGCTGCTCTGCAGCGCCGATTCCGCCTTCCGGAACACCGCATCATATGTGACCTACCTACCCGGTGGAATTCCACGTTACATATGTTGGAGCGGTTGTGTGAGCAGCAGCAAGCAGTTATGGAGTACCAGCTGCATCAGGCGCAAAGAAGTCGCAGTCAGCGCCGATCAGACTTCACAACCACAGAGTGGGCCACTAAGAAGGACGTCTGCCAGGTTTTGCGTCCTTTTGATTATTCCACGAGGATGGCAAGTGCAGATGTGTTGTGAATTCTGTGGCTGAATTCACTCCTGTGGTCACAAGTGGTACTGCAGCTTCTGAGCTTCCTTCCTCAGGTGTTCTGGTGAGCTCATTAGCTGCTTCGTTACTTAACTCCACCTGATGCTGCTATCCTTGCTCCTAGTCAATGTTCCAGTGTTGGATCTGAGCTTCTCCTGATTGTTCCTGTGACCTGCTGCTCCTTATAGCTAAGTGCTTTTTTGCTATTTTGTTGCTTTTTTTCTGTCCAGCTTGTCTTTTGTTTTGCTGGAAGCTCTGAGACGCAAAGGGTGTACCGCCGTGCCGTTAGTTCGGCACGGTGGGTCTTTTTGCCCCCTTTGCGTGGTTTTTGCTTTAGGGTTTTTTGTAGACTGCAAAGTTCGCTTTACTGTCCTCGCTCTGTCTAAGATTATCGGGCCCCACTTTGCTGAATCTATTTCATCCCTACGTTTTGTCTTTTCATCTTACTCACAGTCATTATATGTGGGGGGCTGCCTTTTCCTTTGGGGTATTTCTCTGGGGGCAAGTCAGGCCTATTTTTCTATCTTCAGGCTAGCTAGTTTCTTAGGCTGTGCCGAGTTGCATAGGTAGTTGTTAGGCGCAATCCACAGCCGCTTTTAGTTGTGTTTAGGATAGGATCAGGTGTGCAGTCTACAGAGTTTCCACGTCTCAGAGCTCGTTCTTTGTTTTTGGGTATTTGTCAGATCACTGTGTGCGCTCTGATCGCTAGGCACACTGTGTCTCTGGATTGCCTTCATAACACCTTTCATTAGCAGACATAACAGTACTAGGAGCCAACTAATGATTCTCAATAGAGGGAAAGAAAAAGTTCTGACATCATTTTTTTTTTTTTTCTGCTCTGTGTTCACTTTTTTTTTTTTTTCCCCTAGACATTTGGGTGTTTCTGGACACAGGTGTGGACATGGATTTTCAGGGTCTGTGCTCTTCAATGGATAATCTCGTTATAAATGTACAAAAGATTCAAGATACTATTGATCAGAAATCTATGTTAGAACCAAGAATTCCTATTCCTGATTTGTTTTTTGGAGATAGAACTAAGTTTCTAAGTTTCAAAAATAATTGTAAGCTATTTCTGGCCTTGAAACCTCATTCTTCTGGTAATCCTATTCAACAGGTTTTGATTATTATTTCTTTTTTGCGCGGCGACCCTCAAGACTGGGCATTTTCTCTTGCGCCAGGAGACCCTGCATTGAGTAGTGTCGATGCGTTTTTCCTGGCACTCGGATTACTGTACGATGAGCCTAATTCAGTGGATCAGGCTGAGAAAAATTTGCTGGCTTTGTGCCAGGGTCAGGATGATATAGAAGTATATTGTCAGAAATTTAGGAAATGGTCAGTACTCACTCAGTGGAATGAATCTGCGCTGGCAGCCTTGTTCAGAAAGGGTCTCTCTGAGGCTCTTAAGGATGTCATGGTGGGATTTCCTATGCCTGCTGGTTTGAATGAGTCTTTGTCTTTGGCCATTCAGATCGGTCGACGCTTGCGCGAGCGTAAATCTGTGCACCATTTGGCGGTATTGCCTGAGGTTAAACCTGAGCCTATGCAGTGCGATAGGACTATGACCAGAGTTGAACGGCAGGAATACAGACATCTGTATGGGCTATGTTTCTACTGTGGTGATTCCACTCATGCTATTTCTGATTGTCCTAAGCGCACTAAGCGGTCCGCTAGGTCTGCCGTCATTGGTACTGTACAGTCCAAATTCCTTCTGTCCATTACCTTGATATGCTCTTTGTCGTCATTTTCTGTCATGGCGTTTGTGGATTCAGGCGCTGCCCTGAATCTGATGGATTTGGATTATGCTAAACGTTGTGGGTTTTTCTTGGAGCCTTTGCGGTGTCCTATTCCATTGAGAGGAATTGATGCTACACCTTTGGCCAAGAATAAACCTCAGTACTGGGCCCAGATGACCATGTGCATGGCTCCTGCACATCAGGAAGTTATTCGCTTTCTGGTGTTGCATAATCTGCATGATGTGGTCGTGTTGGGGTTGCCATGGCTACAAACCCATAATCCAGTATTGGATTGGAATTCCATGTCGGTATCCAGCTGGGGTTGTCAGGGGGTACATGGTGATGTTCCATTTTTGTCGATTTCGTCATCCACCCCTTCTGAGGTCCCAGAGTTCTTGTCTGATTATCAGGATGTATTTGAAGAGCCCAAGTCCGATGCCCTACCTCCGCATAGGGATTGTGATTGTGCTATCAATTTGATTCCTGGTAGTAAATTCCCTAAAGGTCGATTATTTAATTTATCCGTGCCTGAACACGCCGCTATGCGCAGTTATGTGAAGGAATCCCTGGAGAAGGGACATATTCGCCCATCGTCATCACCACTGGGAGCAGGCTTCTTTTTTATAGCCAAGAAGGATGGTTCGCTGAGACCGTGTATTGATTACCGCCTTCTTAATAAGATCACTGTTAAATTTCAGTATCCCTTGCCATTGTTATCTGACTTGTTTGCTCGGATTAAGGGGGCTAGTTGGTTCACTAAGATAGATCTTCGTGGTGCGTATAATCTGGTGAGAATCAGGCAAGGAGATGAATGGAAAACTGCATTCAATACGCCCGAGGGTCATTTTGAGTATCTAGTGATGCCGTTCGGACTTGTCAATGCTCCATCTGTGTTTCAGTCTTTTATGCATGACATCTTCCGTGAGTATCTGGATAGATTCCTGATTGTTTACTTGGATGACATTTTGATCTTCTCAGATGATTGGGAGTCTCATGTGAAGCAGGTCAGAATGGTTTTTCAGGTCCTGCGTGCTAACTCCTTGTTTGTGAAGGGATCAAAGTGTCTCTTCGGTGTGCAGAAAGTTTCATTTTTGGGATTCATCTTTTCCCCTTCTACTATCGAGATGGATCCAGTTAAGGTCCAAGCCATCCAGGATTGGATTCAGCCGACATCTCTGAAAAGTCTGCAAAAGTTCCTGGGCTTTGCTAATTTTTATCGTCGCTTCATCTGTAATTTTTCTAGCATTGCCAAACCATTGACCGATTTGACCAAGAAGGGTGCTGATTTGGTTAATTGGTCTTCTGCTGCTGTGGAAGCTTTTCAGGAGTTGAAGCGTCGTTTTTGTTCTGCCCCTGTGTTGTGTCAGCCAGATGTTTCTCTTCCGTTCCAGGTCGAGGTTGATGCTTCTGAGATTGGAGCAGGGGCGGTTTTGTCACAGAGAGGTTCTGATTGCTCAGTGATGAAACCATGTGCTTTCTTTTCCAGGAAGTTTTCGCCCGCTGAGCGTAATTATGATGTGGGCAACCGAGAGTTGCTGACCATGAAGTGGGCATTCGAGGAGTGGCGTCATTGGCTTGAAGGAGCTAAGCATCGCGTGGTGGTATTGACTGATCATAAGAACTTGACTTATCTCGAGTCTGCCAAGCGCTTGAATCCTAGACAGGCCCGTTGGTCGTTATTTTTTGCCCGCTTCGACTTTGTGATTTCGTACCTTCCAGGCTCTAAAAATGTGAAGGTGGATGCTCTGTCTAGGAGTTTTGTGCCCGACTCTCCGGGTTTATCTGAGCCAGCGGGTATCCTCAAGGAAGGAGTCATTGTGTCTGCCATCTCCCCTGATTTGCGGCGGGTGCTGCAAAAATTTCAGGCGAATAAACCTGATTGTTGTCCAGCGGAGAAACTGTTCGTCCCTGATAGGTGGACTAATAAACTTATCTCTGAACTTCATTGTTCGGTGTTGGCTGGTCATCCTGGAATCTTTGGTACCAGAGAGTTAGTGGCTAGATCCTTCTGGTGGCCATCTCTGTCACGGGATGTACGTACTTTTGTGCAGTCCTGTGGGATTTGTGCTAGGGCTAAGCCCTCCTGTTCTCGTGCCAGTGGGTTGCTTTTGCCCTTGCCGGTCCCAAAGAGGCCTTGGACACATATTTCGATGGATTTCATTTCTGACCTTCCCGTTTCTCAAAAGATGTCAGTCATTTGGGTGGTCTGTGATCGCTTTTCTAAAATGGTCCATCTGGTGCCCTTGGCTAAATTGCCTTCCTCCTCTGATTTGGTACCTTTGTTCTTCCAGCATGTGGTTCGGTTGCATGGCATTCCTGAGAATATTGTTTCTGACAGAGGTTCCCAGTTTGTTTCAAGGTTCTGGCGAGCCTTTTGTGGTAGGATGGGCATTGACCTATCCTTTTCCTCGGCTTTCCATCCTCAGACTAATGGCCAGACCGAACGAACCAATCAGACCTTGGAAACATATCTGAGATGTTTTGTTTCTGCAGACCAGGATGATTGGGTGTCCTTTTTACCGTTGGCTGAGTTCGCCCATAATAATCGGGCCAGCTCGGCTACCTTGGTTTCTCCATTTTTTTGCAATTCTGGGTTCCATCCTCGTTTCTCTTCAGGACAGGTTGAGTCTTCGGACTGTCCTGGTGTGGATTCTGTGGTGGACAGGTTGCAGCAGATCTGGACTCAGGTAGTGGACAATTTGACCTTGTCCCAGGAGAAGGCTCAACTTTTCGCTAATCGCAGACGCCGTGTGGGTCCCCGACTTCGTGTTGGGGATCTGGTTTGGTTATCTTCTCGTCATATTCCTATGAAGGTTTCCTCTCCTAAATTTAAACCTCGTTTTATTGGTCCGTATAGGATTTCTGAGATTCTCAATCCTGTGTCTTTTCGTCTGACCCTCCCAGACTCCTTTTCCATACATAATGTATTCCATAGGTCGTTGTTGCGGAGATACGTGGCACCTATGGTTCCATCTGTTGAGCCTCCTGCCCCGGTTTTGGTGGAGGGGGAATTGGAGTATATTGTGGAGAAGATTTTGGATTCTCGTGTTTCTAGACGGAAACTCCAGTATCTGGTTAAATGGAAGGGTTATGCTCAGGAAGATAATTCCTGGGTTTTTGCCTCTGATGTTCATGCTCCCAATCTTGTTCGTGCCTTTCATGCGGCTCCACCTGGTAGGCCTGGGGGCTCTGGTGAGGGTTCGGTGACCCCTCCTCAAGGGGGGGGTACTGTTGTGAATTCTGTGGCTGAATTCACTCCTGTGGTCACAAGTGGTACTGCAGCTTCTGAGCTTCCTTCCTCAGGTGTTCTGGTGAGCTCATTAGCTGCTTCGTTACTTAACTCCACCTGATGCTGCTATCCTTGCTCCTAGTCAATGTTCCAGTGTTGGATCTGAGCTTCTCCTGATTGTTCCTGTGACCTGCTGCTCTGTATAGCTAAGTGCTTTTTTGCTATTTTGTTGCTTTTTTTCTGTCCAGCTTGTCTTTTGTTTTGCTGGAAGCTCTGAGACGCAAAGGGTGTACCGCCGTGCCGTTAGTCCGGCACGGTGGGTCTTTTTGCCCCCTTTGCGTGGTTTTTGCTTTAGGGTTTTTTGTAGACTGCAAAGTTCGCTTTACTGTCCTCGCTCTGTCTAAGATTATCGGGCCCCACTTTGCTGAATCTATTTCATCCCTACGTTTTGTCTTTTCATCTTACTCACAGTCATTATATGTGGGGGGCTGCCTTTTCCTTTGGGGTATTTCTCTGGGGGCAAGTCAGGCCTATTTTTCTATCTTCAGGCTAGCTAGTTTCTTAGGCTGTGCCGAGTTGCATAGGTAGTTGTTAGGCGCAATCCACAGCCGCTTTTAGTTGTATTTAGGATAGGATCAGGTGTGCAGTCTACAGAGTTTCCACGTCTCAGAGCTCGTTCTTTGTTTTTGGGTATTTGTCAGATCACTGTGTGCGCTCTGATCGCTAGGCACACTGTGTCTCTGGATTGCCTTCATAACACCTTTCATTAGCAGACATAACACAGATGATGCACTAGTCAGCATGACTGTCCCCCTTATCTGCCTGCTTCAGCAAACTTTGCAAGGGTTAAGGGATGAAGTTGTGGAAGAGGTGGAGGATGAGGAGTCACCTTTTCCATCAGCTTCTGGAGAGTCAGCGCCACGTGGTTCCTCACAAAGGGGTACGCAGGGGCCACTTTGTGAGGAGGATGAGGAGGAGTCAATGGAGGAGGAAGAGCTCCGTCCAGAGGAGGGAGCGACACAATTGTTCAGTGGTCAGTGTGTACAGCGAGGGTGGGGTGATGACGAGCAGGCAGAGATCATGTCTCAAGCAGGGGACAGCGTTTCTGGGCCAGTTGGCAGTCTGCAGCACATGGTGGATTTCATGCTGCAGTGCCTGAGAAACGACCGCTGCATCGACCACATTCTCAACATGCCTGATTATTGGGTGTTCACCCTCCTCGATCCTCGCTACCGGGACAACGTCCAAAACCTCATCCCAGCGTTGACCCGGGAGCGTAAATTGCGGGAGTACCACGACACACTGGTGAATTCCATCATCTTCTCCTGTCCAACTGAGAGGAGTGCTGCTAGTGCTTTACAAAGCAGCTCAGTGCGTCGAGGCAGTGGGGGAGGCTCTGCCCAAAGAGGGAGCAGAAGCAGTGTCTCTGCCCAAGGCAAGCCCAGTATGGCACAACTCTGGCACACTTTTGTGTGCCCGCCCCAAATGTCTACACCATCACCGGCGGCTCCAGTCAGCAGGAGGCAACGGTTCCGTCAGATGGTGACAGACTACATGGCTTGCCCTTTTACTGTACTCCCAGACGGCTCTTCCCCGTTCAAGTTTTGGGTCTCTAAGCTGGATACATGGCCAGAGCTAAGCCATTATGCATTGGAGGTGCTGGCTTGCCCTGCGGCTAGTGTCTTATCGGAACGTGTCTTTAGTGCCGCAGGTGGTGTACTAACAGACCGTCGCATGCGACTATCCTCCGATAACATTGACCGGCTTACTTTCCTGAAAATGAACCAGGCCTGGATCTCGCAGGAATTTGCCACTCCTCTGCCTGATTAAGTAATAGGGTGTCATCCAGGTCTCCTGCTGTGTTCATCTTTCTACCACCTGAACTGCTATTCCTGGGCTTCAACACCGCCAGTTGTGGCTCAGAAGTGCAGGCTGCACAGTACAAACATAAGACCCAGTGTTATTGGGTTTCAGTAACGTCAGCTGATCCCCAGCTGTGTAGCCGGCAATGTGTCCTGCGACCGCCACGCTGGCACAACAACCTAAATGTAAGGGAACCTGTCCCCCCCCCCCATCGTTTGTTACTGAAAAAGCCATCTTGTGCAGCAGTAATGCTGCACAAGGAAAAGGTAGCTCCTTTAGTTTAGCTCCTTGCACACGGAGAACTTAACACTTAGAAAATGTGTTCACTGATACCGTTATACCGTCCCGGAGCTGGGACTTTCCTTCGTAATGTGACGCAGCACAGTCGTCATTCCTACCCCCTTGGTGCCATGCGCTGCCTCCTCAGCATTGTTTTAAGCTGTCACGGAGCCTGCGCTGTTCTGTTATCCCTTGGGCATGCCCTATTTGCGCTGCCTGTCTTGTGACATAATTTGGTGTCAGGCTGGCTGCGCCTGTGCGGCCGCGCTGCCTGAGATCCCGCCTCGCAGTGTCTTCTGATTGAATCACACTGCGGGCCTGGGATCCATGGGCATGCGCAGTGCATATCTTCCCCTCAGGCTCTCGCTCATCTCCCTCCGCCTTCTTTAGACTGTGCGCCATCAGCTGATCCCTAATAGCATGCCACAGCCATGACATCGCACAGTCTGAAGAAGAGGGAAGGAGGGGAGTGAGAGTCGAGGATATGCACTGTGCATGCCCATGGATCCAAGGCCCGCAGTGGGATTACGTTAGACGACACTGCGAGGTGGGATCTGGAGCAGCGTGGACGCACAGGCACTGACAGCCTGACACCAAATTATGTCAGAAGACAGGCAGCGCTAATTAGGCATGGCCAAGGGATAACAGAACAGCGCAGGCTCCGTGACAGCTTAAAACAACGCTTAGGAGGCAGCGCACGGCACCAAGGGGATAGGAATGACAGCTGTGCTGTGTCCCATTACGAAGGAAATTCGCACCTCCGGGACGGTTTAACGGTATAAGGGGACACATTTTTAGTGTTTACTTCTGTGTTTGCAAGGAGCATAATTAAAAGAGCAACCTTTTCCTTTTGCATCCTTAGTGCTGCACAAGATGGCTCTTTCAGCTACAAACGTCTTGGGGGGGGGGTTAAAGGTTCCCTTTCAACTTGCTCCAATCAGGCTTCGGCCTACACTCTGTTCCTCTGCTCCTCCTGCTGTCCCTGGGCTCTAACACCGCCAGTTGGTGCCTGGAAGTGCTGTCCGCACAGTCAACAGTTGCTCCTCTGTTATTGGGGTTCAGTAACGTCAGCTGATCCCCAGCTGTGTGTGCGGCAATACCTCCAATCTGCTCCTCCTGCTGTCCCTGGGCTCTAACACCGCCAGTTGGTGCCTGGAAGTGCTGTCTGCACAGTCAACAGTCGCTCCTCTGTTATTGGGGTTCAATAACGTCAGCTGATCCCCAGCTGTGTGTGCGGCAATACCTCCAATCTGCTCCTCCTGCTGTCCCTGGGCTCTAACACCGCCAGTTGGTGCCTGGAAGTGCTGTCTGCACAGTCAACAGTCACTCCTCTGTTATTGGGGTTCAGTAACGTCAGCTGATCCCCAGCTGTGTGTGCGGCAATACCTCCAATCTGCTCCTCCTGCTGTCCCTGGGCTCTAACACCGCCAGTTGATGCCTGGAAGTGCTGTCTGCACAGTCAACAGTCGCTCCTCTGTTATTGGGGTTCAGTAACGTCAGCTGATCCCCAGCTGTGTATCTGGCAACGTGTCATGCGACCGCCACGCTGGCACAACTAAAATGTAAGGGGACCTGTCCCCCCCCCCCTAGGCGTTTGTTACTGAAAGAGCCACCTCGTGCAGCACTAATACTGCACAAGGAAAAGGTCGCTCTTGAAATTATGCTCCTTGCAAATGCTGAACTACACACTCATGTAATGTGTCCCCTCACACCGTCCAACCGTCCCGGAGGTGGGACTTTCCTTTGTAATGTGACGCAGCACAGCCGTCATTGCTACCCCTTGGCACCGTGCGCTGCCTCCTTAGCGTTGTTTGATTCCGTCATGGACCCTGCGCTGTTATGTTATCCCTTGGCCATGCACAGTTTGCGCTGCCCGTCCTCTGACATCATTTGTTGTCGTCCTGGCTGCGCCTGTGCGTCCACGCTGCCCGAAATCTCACCTCGCAGTGTCGTCTAATGTGATCCCACAGTGGGCCTGGTATCCATGGCCATGCGCAGTGCATATACTAGCCTCTCACTCCCCTTCTTCATGCTTCTTCAGACTAGGCGGCGTCAGCTGATCCCTAAAAGCATGCCACGGCCGTGACGCCGCACAGTCTGAAGAAGCAGGAAGGAGGTGAGTGAGAGGCGATGATATGCACTGCGCATGCCCATGGATCCCTGGTCCGCAGTGGGATTACATTAGATGACACTGCGAGGTTGGATCTCGGGCAGCTTGGACGCACAGGCACTGCCAGCCTGACACCTAAATGATGTCAGAAGACGGGCACCGCTAACTGTGCATGGCCAAGGGATAACATTACAGCGCGGGCTCCGTGACAGAACCAAACAACGTTGAGGAGGTGGCGCACGGCACCAAGGGGGTTGGAATGACGGCTGTGCTGTGTCACATTACAAAGGAAAGTCCCACTTCCGGGACGGTTTGACAGTGTGAGGGGACACATTATATGAGTGTGTACTTCAGCGTTTGCAAGGAGCATAATTTTCGGAGCCACCATTTTCCATGTGCAGTATTACTGCTGTACAAGATGGCTCTTTCAGCAACAAATGCCTGGGGGGGAGGGGTTAAAGGTTCCCTTTCAACTTGCTCCACTGCAGGCTTCGGCCTACACTCTGCTCCTCTTTGATTCCCTGGGTTTCAACACTGTCAGTTGCCACCTGGAAGTGTTGTCTACACAGAAAAAACACTAGCTGATGTGTCAGTGGGGTTCAGCACCGCCAGCTGTTCCCCTGCTGTGTAGTCGGCAACGTGTCCAGCACAAGCCACGCTGGCACAACAGAACAAAAGCTGCTACCAGTGCAGGCTTCGGCCTACACTCTGCTCCTCTCCTCCTCCTGCTGCCCCTGGGCTCAAACACCGCTAGTTTTGGCCCGGAAGTGCTAGCTGCACAGAGAAAAACACCAGCCAATGTGTTAGTGGGGTTCAGCAATGCCAGCTGTTCCCCTGCTGTGTAGCCGGCAACGTGACCTGCAAACGCCACGCAGGCACATGAACTGAAATTGAAGGGAGCCTGCCCCCCACCCCCAGGAGTTTCTATGTATAACAGCCACCTTGTACAGCAGTAATGCTGCATTTGTACAAGGTGGCTGACTTTTCCTACTTGCCCACGTGGAACTCAACATGTACAAAATGTGTCTTATTGAGACTATTCCACTGTCCCTGAGGTGTGACTTTCCTTTCTAATGATACGCAGCACCCCCCTTGGTAGCACTTCCCGTCTTCTGACATCATTGGTTGGCTTGTTGCGCCTGTGCGTCCGCCCTGCCTGAAACAATGCTCCTCGTTGTCTTACTTATTTTGACTGCGAGGGTGTGATTGATGGGCACGAGCAGTGCATATCTTCGCCTGTCTTAACTCATCTCCTTCCGCCTTCTTCAGACTGTGCAGCCTCATGGCCGCGGCATGCGAGAAGGGATCAGCAGAGGCCGCCCAGTCTGAAGCAGGTGTAAGGACGTGTGTGAGCGGCCAAAATATTTACTGCTCAAGGCCACGAATCCCAGCACCGCAGTGTGACTTTATGAAAAGGCACTGTGGGTCTGGGATTTATGGCCATCGTTAACCGCAACGGCCAACATGAAATGAGGTCATAAGACGGGCAGCGCTAACAGGGCATTGCCAAGGGATAACACAAGAGCGCAGACTCCTGTACATCAAATAACAATGCTCAGGAAGCTGCGCCAAGCACCAAGGCGTTATTTGGGACACCTGTGCTGCGTCTCCTTAAAAAGCCCAGTCACGCATCCACTACAGTTTGACTGTAGAATGGGCTAAATTGTGTACGTCTTTCATTCAGCGTGTGCAAGTAGACAAATTAATAGAGCAACCTTTCACCTGTGCAGCATTAATACTGCACAAGGTGTGTCTCTTGTACTTTGTAACACCTGAGGGGGGGTTAAAAGTTTCCTTTGAAATTGGTTCAACTAGGCTTCGGCCTACACTCTGCTCCTCTCCTCCTCCTCCTGCTTCAACACGGGCTCTAACATCGCTAGTTTTTGCCCACAAGTGCTAGCTGCACAGAGAAAAACACCCGCCATTGTGTTAGTGGGGTTCAGCAACGCCAGCTGTTCCCCCACTGTGTAGCCGGCAAAGTGTCCTGCAAACGCAACGCAGACACAAAGCTGCCTCCATTGCAGGCTTCGGCCTACACTCTGCTCCCCCTGCTTACCCTTTGCTCCAACACCGCTAGTTGGGGCTCTAGGAAGACAATCTTTAATAGGCAACGCATCTGGGTTCCAGCACCGCCAGCTGGTTCTCGGCAGTGTTTTTGTCACAGGTACTCCCTCGTGCCAAACCTGCTTTCAGCACCGTCAGCTGTTTCCGGGTTGTGTCAAGCTCGCTGAGACGCCTATGCTTGCCCCGTCGTGTTGCGGTCGGGTTAGCCAACTCCAGGGTGCCTCCAGTTTAGGAGCTTCCTATGTGGGCTGCGTGAATTGGTAGTCAAGGCTGGTTCTGTAGTGCCAGTAGGCCCAGCTCCCCCTGTAGGACTGTTGGGGTTCGGTAACTGCGGCTGCCTCGCGGCCTAGCTGTTCTCTCCTCTCCTGTGGGCCTTCGGGTCCACCTCCTGGTTCCAGCACCGTCAGCTGGTTCCGGGCCGAGCCTTTGGCTTAGGTGCCTCCTCCTGGGTATCCGAGTTCCGCCAACGTCAGGCGGTCCTTGGTAGTGCTTTTAAGCGCAGGCACCTACAGCTTAGTAACCGGGTTCCAGCACCGTCAGCTGGTCCTCGGTAGTGCCATTGGCTCTTACACACTGGGGCGACGCATCTGGGTTCCAGCACCGCCAGCTTGTTCTCGGCAGTGTTTTTGTCACAGGTACTCCCTCGTGCCAAGCCTGGTTTCAGCACCATCAGCTGTTTCCGGGTTGTGTCAAGCTCACTGAGACGCCTATGCTTGCCCCGTCGTGGTGCGGTCGGGTTAGCCAACTCCAGGGTGCCTCCAGTCTAGGAGCTTCCTATGTGGGCTGCGTGAACTGGTAGTCAAGGCTGGTTCTGTAGTGCCAGTAGACCCAGCTCCCCCTGTAGGACTGTTGGGGTTCGGTAACTGCGGCTGCCTCGCGGCCTAGCTGTTCTCTCCTCTCCTGTGGGCCTTCGGGTCCACCTCCTGGTTCCAGCACCGTCAGCTGGTTCCGGGCCGAGCCTTTGGCTTAGGTGCCTCCTCCTGGGTATCCGAGTTCCGCCAACATCAGGCGGTCCTTGGTAGTGCTTTTAAGCGCAGGCACCTACAGCTTAGTAACCGGGTTCCAGCACCGTCAGCTGGTCCTCAGTCGTGCCATTGGCTCTTGCACACTGGGGCGACGCATCTGGGTGCCAGCACCGCCAGCTGGTTCTCGGCAGTGTTTTTGTCACGGGTACTCCCTCGTGCCCAGCCTGGTTCCAGCACCGTCAGCTGTTTCCGGGTACTGTCAAACTCACTGAGACGCCTATGCGTTGCCCCATCGTGTTGCGGTCGAGTTAGCCAACTCCAGGGTGCCTCCAGTTTAGGAGCTTCCTATGTGGGCTGCATGAATTGGTAGTCAAGGCTGGTTCTGTAGTGCCAGTAGGTCCAGCTCCCCCTGTAGGACTGTTGGGGTTCGGTAACTGCGGCTGCCTCGCGGCCTAGCTGTTCTCTCCTCTCCTGTGGGCCTTCGGGTCCACCTCCTGGTTCCAGCACCGTCAGCTGGTTCCGGGCCGAGCCTTTGGCTTAGGTGCCTCCTTCTGGGTATCCGAGTTCCGCCAACGTCAGGCGGTCCTTGGTAGTGCTTTTAAGCGCAGGCACCTACAGCTTAGTAACCGGGTTCCAGCACCGTCAGCTGGTCCTCGGTCGTGCCATTGGCTCTTGCACACTGGGGCAACGCATCCGGGTTCCAGCACCATCAGCTGGTTCCGGGCCGAGCCTTTGGCTTAGGTGCCTCCTTCTGGGTATCCGAGTTCCGCCAACGTCAGGCGGTCCTTGGTAGTGCTTTTAAGCGCAGGCACCTACAGCTTAGTAACCAGGTTGCAGCACCGTCAGCTGGTCCTCGGTCGTGCCATTGGCTCTTGCACACTGGGGCAACGCATCCGGGTTCCAGCACTGTCAGCTGGTTCTCGGCAGTGTTTTTGTCACAGGTACTCCCTCGTGCCAAGCCTGGTTTCAGCACCGTCAGCTGTTTCCGGGTTGTGTCAAGCTCACTGAGACGCCTATGCTTGCCCCGTCGTGGTGCGGTCGAGTTAGCCAACTCCAGGGTGCCTCCAGTCTAGGAGCTTCCTATGTAGGCTGCGTGAACTGGTAGTCAAGGCTGGTTCTGTAGTGCCAGTAGGCCCAGCTCCCCCTGTAGGACTTTTGGGGTTCGGTAACTGCGGCTGCCTCGCGGCCTAGCTGTTCTCCCCTCTCCTGTGGGCCTTCGGGTCCACCTCCTGGTTCCAGCACCGTCAGCTGGTTCTGGGCCGAGCCTTTGGCTTAGGTGCCTCCTCCTGGGTATCCGAGTTCTGCCAACGTCAGGCGGTGCTTGGTAGTGCTTTTAAGCGCAGGCACCTACAGCTTAGTAACCGGGTTCCAGCACCGTCAGCTGGTCCTCGGTCGTGCCATTGGCTCTTGCACACTGGGTCAACGCATCCGGGTTCCAGCACCCCCAGCTGGTTCTCAGCAGTGTTTTTGTCACAGGTACTCCCTCGTGCCAAGCCTGGTTTCAGCACCGTCAGCTGTTTCCGGGTTGTGTCAAGCTCACTGAGACGCCTATGCTTGCCCCGTCGTGGTGCGGTCGGGTTAGCCAACTCCAGGGTGCCTCCAGTCTAGGAGCTTCCTATGTGGGCTGCGTGAACTGGTAGTCAAGGCTGGTTCTGTAGTGCCAGTAGGCCCAGCTCCCCCTGTAGGACTGTTGGGGTTCGGTAACTGCGGCTGCCTTGCGGCCTAGCTGTTCTCTCCTCTCCTGTGGGCCTTTGGGTCCACCTCCTGGTTCCAGCACCGTCAACTGGTTCTCGGCAGTGTCTTTTGCTCTTGTACCTTCTGCTCCCCATCCTGGTTCCAGTACCGTCAGCTGGTTCCAGGCAGAGCCTTTGGCTTAGGTGCCTCCTTCTGGGTATCCAAGTTCCACCAACGTCAGGTGGTCCTTGGTAGTGCTTTCAGGCACGGGTACCTCCTGCTTAGTAACCGGGTTCCAGTAACGTCAGCTGGTCCTCGGTAGTTCCATTGGCTCTTGGACCTTCGGCTACCCATCCAGGTTCCAGTACCGTCAGCTGGTTCTCGGCACCGTCTTTTGCTATTGTACCTTCTGCTCCCCATCCTGGTTCCAGTACCGTCAGCTGGTTCCGGGCAGAGACTTTGGCTTAGGTGCCTCCTTCTGGGTATCCGAGTTCCGCCAACGTCAGGCGGTCCTTGGTAGTGCTTTTTAGCACGGGTACCTCCTGCTTAGTAACCGGGTTCCAGTAACGTCAGCTGGTCCTCGGTAGTTCCATAGGCTCTTGTCTTGAACCTTCGGGTAGCCATCCGAGTTCCAGTTCCATCAGCTGGTTCTTGGCATTTTCTCAGCCTTCTTGTACCTTCTGCTACATTTCCAAGTTGAAGACCCTAACGTCGACGACCCGGAAGACCACCCTGATAATGACGACGAGGACGACGGCGCAGACGACGACGGCGGAGACGACGACACTGGAGACGACGACCCTGGAGACGACGACATGGAAGACCGAGAAGCAGAAGAACAAGAGGCTGCAGAACAAAGAGCAGAAGAACATTAAGCATAACACTTAATATCATAGCAAAAGATATTATCTAAATTATATGCAGAAGAAGACTAAGCAGTGTATGGAGGTGAGTCCGTTCCTCCTCGTGGTGCCCCTGGATAAAGCCTGATGCTGCAGGCCAAACTGAACGCGGACAAATGTAACTTTTGTGACTGGCAGAACAGAAGGTGTAATCTTCCAACTTTTATAGATAACAACTACGGGAATGCCTGTCACAAATGAGAATATGATGAAGAAGTAGAATAGGAAGAATAATAACAGTTGAATAAAATGAATATGTAGAATAGGAAGAATAATAATAGTTGAATAAAATGAATATGAAGAATGTAATCAAAAAAAAAAAAAAAGGTAAAGGATGAAGAAGAAGATGAATAAGGTGAAGAAGAAGTTGATGTCAAAGATGCTGATGATGATGAAGATGAAAGTGTGGGAAAAGTAAAAAAAAAAGAAGGGGAAGGGCGTGGAATAGTGTAACATCAATATCTGTCAAAATAAAAAAAAAATTTACATAGTCAATATCTTTGTCACTCCGAACGTCTTTAAAAAAAAAAAAAAACATGCTATTCTATTTGATTGGGCTAAACCTCTATGACTTTAATGTCTCCGCCACCTCCCCAAATACATCCTGCATTATTCTTAGTTGTTTTCCTTCATGTAGAATGAACCTACAAGGAAAGAAAGGGTTTATTTTAATTCCGATATTTTGGTCCCATTGACTTGCATTGGGATCGGGTATCGGTATCGGCGATATCCAATATTTTTTGAATATCGGCCGATCCTATCCGATACCGATACTTTCCGATATCGGAAGGTATCGCTCAACACTAGCAATGATCAAAATCTTTATAAATAATTCCAATTTTATTAAATATAGTGACAAAATAGTAAAACAATATATGATTGTTAGATGGGAGCTCATGAGATATGTCAATACTATATCTCAATTTACTATTGGTTAAACCCCAGATTATTCCCATTTATACAAAAAAATATCCATTTCCAAATCATATTAATAGTGCAGATATATTGTGCAGCAACATCAAACCTATTATCATAGATAACCACAATTATGGGCATTAAATAAATGGTCCATACATACATATATCCTATTGCCCTTGTACAAAATCACAGATAAATGCTAGTAATAGCGCCCATATTATGCACTAATAGTATAATATACTTGTAGCCATAGTAAGAGGAGTCTGCATAAGCACTGCCAAGGAAAGCACACCTCGACGCGCGTTTCACCGCCTCTGCAGCTTCGTCCTGAGGCCCAACAGACCCTATTGACTTATAATAGATCCATCAAGTTCTGTAATGTTTTCCACCATTTTTAAGAGTAAACCAGCGCTGTACATAGTGTGGACAAACCCTCTGATGTAGATGTCAACAAAGTTTCCAATATAACTGGCTTTGTTCTAATTGTAAAGAGTAAGACTCTAATACAGATCCCTTTGACATGGATGAATTATTAAGTGCTTAGCAGTGAGTTATCTGTATTTCGAGATCTTAAGCAGAAATAGCAATGCACACACAGAAGAATAAGACACCTAAAACAGTTGATCTTAAGCCTTTTGTCTCTTTTTTTCAGTGACTGAGTTACATACAGGCAAAGAGAAAATGAAGTTGCCCCCTTACAGACAATCCAATTCACTTGTGAATCCTCTGTAAATGTTTAGAGGATGGGGCTGACTGAAGTAACCTAGCAGAGTAGCACTTGTAATTTGGCCTGGATATTGCACATTTCTCTGGGGCTCAGGCGGAAGCTGCCTTCACTTGTCCTGACCTTTTGAAATTGCATTTGTTAGGAAATCTACTGTTTCTTGAAATTGATCTGGATTTAAATTGGAAAAAAAAAAATGTTTGATATAAAGGAACATAACCCATTTGTGACCAATACACTGTAGTGCAATAGAGTAAAAAGTTATGTTTCTTCTGTGTTCTGTTTCTAGTATTCCTTCTGTGACATCTTCTAGAATATACATTTGGCAAAATATTCAAATGGCTTGGCCAACAATAAATTTACATAGTTACATAGTTATTAAGGTTGAAGGAAGACTATATGTCCATCTAGTTCAACCCATAGCCTAACCTAACATGCCCTAACATGTTGATCCAGAGGAAGGCAAAAAAAACCCATGTGCAAAGAGTAAGCTCCACATTGGGGAAAAAAATTCCTTCCCGACTCCACATACGGCAATCAGACTAGTTCCCTGGATCAACGCCCTATCAAGGAATCTAGTGTATATACCCTGTAACATTATACTTTTCCAGAAAGGTATCCAGTCCCCTCTTAAATTTAAGTAATGAATCACTCATTACAACATCACACGGCAGAGAGTTCCATAGTCTCACTGCTCTTACAGTAAAGAATCCGTGTCTGTTATTATGCTTAAACCTTTTTTCCTCCAACCGCAGAGGATGCCCCCTTGTCCCTGTTTCAGGTCTATGATTAAAAAGATCATCAGAAAGGTCTTTGTACTGTCCCCTCATATATTTATACACTAAAATGAGATCACCCCTTAGTTTTCGTTTTTCCAAACTAAATAGCCCCAAGTGTAATAACCTATCTTGGTATTGCAGACCCCCCAGTCCTCTAATAACCTTGGTCGCTCTTCTCTGCACCCGCTCCAGTTCAGCTATGTCTTTCTTATACACCGGAGACCAGAACTGTGCACAGTATTCTAAGTGTGGTCGAACTAGTGACTTGTATAGAGGTAAAATTATATTCTCCTCATGAGCATCTATGCCTCTTTTAATGCATCCCATTATTTTATTTGCCTTTGTAGCAGCTGCCTGACACTGGCCACTGAATTTAAGTTTGTCATCCACCCATACACCCAGGTCTTTTTCATTGACGGTTTTGCCCAGAGTTTTAGAATTAAGCACATAATTATACATCTTATTACTTCTACCCAAGTGCATGACCTTACATTTATCCCCATTAAAGCTCATTTGCCATTTATCAGCCCAAGCTTCTAGTTTACATAAATCATCCTGTAATATAAAATTGTCCTCCTCTGTATTGATTACCCTGCAGAGTTTAGTGTCATCTGCAAATATTGAAATTCTACTCTGAATGCCCCCTACAAGGTCATTAATAAATATGTTAAAAAGAAGAGGGCCCAATACTGACCCCTGTGGTACCCCACTGCTAACCGCTACCCAGTCCGAGTGTGCTCCATTAATAACCACCCTTTGTTTCCTATCCCTGAGCCAGCTCTCAACCCACTTGCACATATTTTCCCCTATCCCCATTATTCTCATTTTATGTATCAACCTTTTGTGTGGCACCGTATCAAAAGCTTTTGAAAAGTCCATATACACTACATCCACTGGGTTCCCTTGGTCCAATCCGGAACTTACCTCTTCATAGAAACTGATCAAATTAGTCTGACATGAACGGTCCCTAGTAAACCCGTGCTGATACTGGGTCATGAGGTTATTCCTCTTCAGATACTCCAGTATAGCGTCCCTTAGAATGCCCTCCAGGATTTTACCCACAGTAGAGGTTAAGCTTACTGGCCTATAGTTTCCGAGTTCAGTTTTTGTTCCCTTTTTGAATATTGGCACCACATTTGCTATACGCCAGTCCTGTGGCACAGACCCTGTTATTATGGAGTCTTTAAAGATTAAAAATAATGGTCTATCAATGACTGTACTTAATTCCTGCAGTACTCGAGGGTGTATCCCATCCGGGCCCGGAGATTTGTCAATTTTAGTGATTTTTAGACGCCGCTGCACTTCCTGCTGGGTTAAGCAGGTGACATTTAATTGGGAATTTTTATCACTAGACATTTTGTCTGCCATGGGATTTTCTTGTGTAAATACTGATGAAAAAAAGTCATTTAGCATATTGGCTTTTTCCTCATCCTCATTCACCATCTCACCCAGACTATTTTTAAGGGGGCCAACACTATCATTTTTTAGTTTCTTACTATTTATGTAGTTAAAGAATATTTTAGGATTATTTTTACTCTCTCTGGCAATGAGTCTCTCTGTCTCAATCTTTGCTGCCTTGATTTGCTTTTTACAGAATTTATTTAATTTTCTGTATTTATTTAATGCCTCCTCACTACCTACTTCCTTTAATTCTCTAAATGCTTTCTTTTTGTCCCTTATTGCGCCCCTTACAGCTCTATTTAGCCATATTGGTTTCCTCCTATTTCTAGTATGTTTATTCCCATACGGTATATACTGTGCACAGGTCCTATCCAGGATGCTAATAAACGTCTCCCATTTTCTCTGTGTATTTTTGTGTCTCAGGATATCGTCCCAGCTTAATTGCACCAAGATCCTCTCTCATCCGTTGGAAATTTGCCCTCCTGAAGTTTAGTGTCCTTGTAACCCCTCTACTACACATATTTTTAAAGGATACATGAAAACTTATTATTTTGTGATCGCTATTTCCCAAGTAACCCCCAACCCTTATATTTGATATGCGGTCTGGCCTGTTGGTTAATATTAGGTCTAGCAGTGCCCCCCTTCTTGTTGGGTCCTGAACCAGTTGTGAAAGGTAATTGTCTCTCATAATTGTCAAAAACCGATTACCTTTGCTGGAACTGCAGGTTTCTGTTCCCCAATCTATTTCAGGGTAGTTGAAGTCCCCCATAATAATGACTTCTCCTTGAGTCGCAGCTTCATCTATTTGCTTTACGAGGATATTCTCCATTGCTTCCATTATTTTTGGAGATTTATAACAAACCCCTATCAGTAATTTATTATTTTTTCCCCCTCCCCTTATCTCCACCCACAGGGATTCTACATTTTCATTAAATTCACCTATATTATCGCGCAGGATGGGTTTTAAGGATGATTTTACATATAGACACACCCCTCCCCCTCGCTTATCTGTACGGTCATTTCTGAACAGGCTATAGCCCTGCAAGTTAACAGCCCAGTCATGGCTCTCATCCAGCCACGTTTCAGATATCCCCACATGTCATAATTATGCTCCAACAACATTAGTTCTAATTCGTCCATTTTGTTGGCGAGGCTTCTGGCATTAGTATACATGCACTTTATGTTCCTCTCTGTACTTCTATTTCTTAAATTATTAACTGTTCTGACCCCACCCCCCATGCCACCGCCACCCCCAACTTCCTTATTTGTGCCCAGGACTCTGTCTGCACTATCTTCCCCTCCTATAAAATGAATACCCTCCCCCCAATTCCTAGTTTAAACACTCCTCCAACCTTCTAGCCATTCTCTCCCCCAGCACAGCTGCACCCTCCCCATTGAGGTGCAGCCCGTCCCTAGCGTAGAGCCTGTAGCCAACTGAGAAGTCGGCCCAGTTCTGCAGGAACCCAAACCCCTCCTTCCTACACCAATTCTTGAGCCACTTATTAACCTCCCTAATCTCCCGTTGCCTCTCTGGCGTGGCACGTGGTACCGGCAGTATTTCGGAAAATACCACGTTGGAGGTCCTTGCTTTCAGCTTGCAGCCTAATTCCCTGAAATCATCTTTAAGGACCTTCCACCTACCTCTAACTTTGTCATTAGTGCCAATGTGCACCATGACCGCTGGGTCCTCACCAGCCCCTCCCAATAATCTGTCCACCCGATCAGCGATGTGTCGGACTCGAGCGCCAGGTAGGCAGCACACCGTTCGACGATCCCTGTCAAACTGTAATTTAACTGTAGTTAGTTCCACAGCGCTTTACAGACATTACTGGCACTGTACCCATTGGGGCTCACAACCTAAATTCCCTATCAATATGTCTTTGGAGTGTGGGAGGAAACCAGGGAACCCAGAGGAAACCCACAAAAACCCAGGGAGAACATACAAACTCCTTCCAGATGTTGCCCTTGATTGGATTTGAATCCAAGACGCCAGCGCTGCAAGGTTTCAATGCTAACCACTGAGCCACAGTGCTGCAATTGAAAGATTTGCTTAATTCCTTTTATGGACTATATGTAGTATTGGGTCTAAGAATGATGGAAATATTGCTAAGTAAACCACTGCAGAATTAGGTTGTATTTAGATGGACAATGAAAAAGGAGTCGGTTTTATTAGTAAGAAAATATGATTCTCCATCTCAGTTTTGTGCCAGAAAGCTTTCTATGTTTCGCTCATAGATTTTGAGTGGGGAAGACCTGTCAAAATTAGTGCATGTCAAGATTTTCTCTGCACAAATTGAATGCAAATGTGAAAAATAGCACATGTGATTTGGTCCATTGATTTGAATGGGTCAGCATTCAATATGATTGCCATTTGATATGCACTGGAACAGCACTTCTACGTGAATAGCTTTCATATTGCTAGGCACTTTCTAAAAGAAAAGCTATCATCAGAAAATTACACTTTGGTTAAATAAGATTTTGATGTTGAATGTATATTTTCTAAATTGTTGATGATATTTTTTATATATGATAATCTGCATTAAATAAAGATCAAAAGAAATCTTGCAACTTTCACACTAACCACCAGGGCTTTTATAGACTTCCTGTTGTGTCAAGAAACAACACATGTACATTGCCACAATGAGCAGAGTAAAAGATTTTATCTTTTGTACTGAGGCATCTGATGAACATGTGCAAACTACATTGTGAAAGGAGGGGGAGCAGGGGGAATTGTGACATTTTCTATTATGATTGGCGGATTCTGTGTAACCACCTGTGTATAGCGGCGTTACTTGTTATTGTAAGTGTGCCTCTGCTGACAAGAGGTCTTGCTCAAAACTCTTACTGAAAGGATAAAAAGAGTCTAAAAAAAATGACCAGTGAGAACATTGCAAAATTACTAGTTTTATTTACTAAACAGCGTGATATGAAAAAATAACAGGAATTCAAAAATATGTTTTAACCCCTTTCTGGCATCAGACGTGCTATCCCGTCGAGGCGACCTGGGCCCGTATGATCATCGACAGGATAGTGCATCATAACTGAACAGCCGCGCTCACGGGGGAAGCGCGGCCGATCATGGCCAGGTGTCAGCTGATTATCACAGCTGACACCCAGCACTTTAACCCCCATTACACTGCGATCAAACAAGATGGCAGCGTTCTGGTGGCATAGAGTAGCATCATGCAGGGAGGGGGTCCCTGCGTGCTTCATTGAGACCCTTAGAACAGCGCGATGTGATCGCGTTGTTCCAAGGGTCTCCTCTAGTCTCCTCACTGCAGGCCCCCGAATCCATGATGGCCACGGGGTCCTTCTGGGTCTTGCAGGGAGGTAACTTCTCAGTGCCCGCTGAGAGCAGGACCTGAGAAGCCTGATTCACTACCTGTCAGATTGCTCATCTGACACAGTGCTGTGCAAAGTGTCAGATCAGCGATCTGACTTTATACACTGATGCTCCACCCTGGGACAATGTAAAAAAGGTTTTAAAAAAATATTATACTGTGTAAAAATATATATTTTTAAATTCGTAAAAAAATAAATAAATAAATAGTGTCCCAATAAATGCATTTCTTTATGTAAATTAAAAAATCCCCGAGTTCGTAACAACCCGATCTATAAAACTGTCCCACCAGTTAACCCCTTCAGTGAACACTGTAAAAAAATTAAAAACTAAGCAAAAAACAATGCTTTATCATCATACTGCTGAACAAAAAATGGAATAACACGAGATCAAAAAGACAGATATAAATAAACATGGCACTGCTGACAACATCATCTTGTCCTGCAAAAAATTAGCCACAATACAGCACCATCAGTGAAAAATTAAAAAAGTTATAGCTCTCAGAATAAAGCGATGCAAAAACAATTATTTTTCATATAAAATAGTTTTATTCTAAAAAAGTGCCAAAACATAAAAAATTATATAAATGAGGTATCGCTGTAATCGTACTGACCGAAAGAATAAAACTGCTTTATCAATTTTACCACACGCGGAAAGGTATAAACGCCCCACCGAAAAGAAATTAATGAATTGCTGACTTTTGTTCATTCTGCCTCCCAAAAATCATAATAAAAAGCGATCAAAAAATGTCATGTACCCGAAAATGGTAACAATAAAAATGTCAACTCGTACCGCAAAAAACAAAACCTCACATAACTCTGTGGGCCAAAATATGGAAAAATTATAGCTCACAAAATATGGTGATGCAAAAACAATTTTTTGCAATAAAAAGCGTCTTTTAGCATGTGACAGCTGCCAAACATAAAAACCCGATATAAAAACCCGCTATAAATAGTAAATCAAACTCCCCTTTATCACCACCTTAGTTATGGAAAAATAATAAAATTAAAAAATGTATTTATTTCCATTTTCCCATTAGGGTTAGGGTTAGGGTTGGGGCTAAAGTTAGGGTTAGGGCTAAAGTAAGGGTTAGGGTTGGGGCTAAAGTTAAGGTTGGGGCTAGAGTTGGGGTTAGGGTTTGGATTACGTTTACGGCTAGGATTAGGATTAGGGTTGGGATTACAGTTGGGATTTGGGTTAGGGGTGTGTCAGGGTTAAGGTTATGGTTAGGGTTGATATTAGGGTTATCGGTGTGTTCGGGTTAGGGGTGTGGTTAGGGTTGGGATTAAGGTTATGGGTGTATTGGGGTTAGGGGTGTGTTGGGGTTAGAGTTGTGGTTAGGGTTGGGATTAGGGTTAGGGGTGTGTTCGAGTTAGGGGATGTGGTTTTGGTTAGGGTTGGGATTAGGGTTAGAGGTGTGTTGGGGTTAGGGTTGGAGTTAGAATTGGGGTATCCACTGTTTAGGCACATCAGGGATCTCCAAATGTGACATGGTGTCCAATCTCAATTCCAGCCAATTCTGCATTGAAAAAGTATAACGGTGCTCCTTCCCTTTTGAGCTGTGCACTCAAACAGTGGTTTATCCCCACATATGGGCTATGAGCGTACGCAGGACAAATTGGACTACAACTTTTCTAGTCCAATTTCTCCTGTTAGCCTTGGGAAAATAAAAATTTGGGGACTAAAAAAATCATTTTGGGGGAAAAAAAGATTTTTTATTTTCACGGCTCTGCGTTATAAACTTTAGTGAAACACTTGGAGGTTCAAAGTTCTCACAACACATCTAGATAAGTTCGTTGGGGGTGTAGTTTCCAAAATAATGTCATTTATATTTTTTTTACTGTTTAGACACATCAGGGGCTCTGCAAATGGAACATGATGCCCACAGACCATTCCATCAATGTCTGCATTCAAAAACATCACTACTTCCCTTCCGACCCCACCATGTGACCAAACAGTAGTTTTCTCCCACATATGGGGTATCAGCGTACTCAGGATAAATTGGACAACAACTTTTGACATCCAATGTCGCCTGTTACCTTTGGAAAAATACAAAATTGAGGGCAAAAACATAATTTTTGTGAAAAAAATATGATTTTTTATTTTTGCGGCTCTACATTATAAACTTCTGTGAAGCACTTAAGGATTCAAAGTGCTCACCACACACTTAGATAAGTTCCTTAGGGGTCTACATTCCAAAATGGTGTCAATTTTGGGGGTTTCAATGTTTAGGCACATCAGGGGCTCTCCAAACGCGACAAGTCGTCCGATCTCAATTCCAGCCAATTTTGCACTGAAAAGTCAAACGGCGCTCCTTCACTTCCAAGCTCTGCCATGCACCCAAACAGTGGTATACCCCCACATATGGGGTATCGGCGTACTCAAAACAAATTGTACAACTACGTTGGGGTTCGATTTCTCCTGTTACCCTCGGTAAAATAAAACAAATTGGATCTGAAGTAATTTTTTTGTGAAAAAAAGTTAAATTAAGTTCATTTTTTAAACATTTCAAAAATTCCTGAGAAGGGTTACTAAACTTCTTGAATGTGGTTTTGAGCACATTGAGGGGTGCATGTTTTTGAATGGTGTAACTTTTCGGTATTTTCTATCATATAGACCCCTCAAAGTGAATTCAAATGTAATGTGGTCCCTAAAAAGAAAATGGTGTTGTAAAAATGAGAAATGGCTGGTCAATTTCTAACCCTTATAACTCCCTAACAAAAAAAAATTTGGTTCCAAAATTGTGCTGATGTAAAGTAGACATGTGGGACTGTTGCATCAGGATTGTAGGCAAAATTTGTCGAGTATACAGGCCTTTCTTTGGCAGGCTGCATGTTGTTAGGTAGGAACCTTTTGTTTTTTCTCACTGTACCAACTAGTGTCATGTTCCAGGAGTTCAATACCTTAGCTAGTTCCATGGTTGTAAAGAAGTTATCGGTGGTGACATTTCTTCCAGAGCCTTTATACGAGCTCACTAGGTCCAATACTGTTCGTTCTCCAATGTTTACTTGTCGAGGACCATCAGTTGGTTTCCCAGTGTAGAGCTGACCTTGTAAAGGGTAGGCATTTGATGAGTCACAAGCCCAGAAAATCTTTATGCCATATTTAGCTGGTTTTGAAGGTATATACTGGGTAAATTTAGTATGACCTCTAAATGGAAATAATTGCTCGTCGACGGTGATACAATGATATGGCTTGTAGGCTCTCTCCAGATTACTGTTCAGCATTGTCCAGATGTCCCGTATTGGTGCAGCTTTATCTGTTTGCACACGTTCTGCACGTGTATTTTCGTTGTCAAACCTGATAAATCTGAGTATCATCTTGAAGCGGTCACGAGACATGGCTGCACGTATAAGAGGCAGAGCAGCAACATTCCACATTTCCTCCAGATTCTCTTTGTTGGCTCTGTGCACACCAGCAGCAATCAGTATGCCCAAAAATGCATGAAGTTCAGTTTCAGTAAATTGCTTGAATGTTTTTTGTGGTGGCCGTTTGGAAGAATCAGGAAAACGTTGTACCAGTTCGTTGTTGTAAGCATCACAAACTCTCTTGGCCTTTCGATTTGTTTCCCGTAATATGATGTCACACATCTCGGGAGTCATGATGGACTTGAATAGCTCTTTTGCTGTATATAGGTTGCTGATTGCTGCAGGGCCACCTCTTTGTCGTAGGACATTACGAGATTTTGTTTGTGCATTTGGCAGTGGATTACTGCACCATTGAGTTTCATCCTTAGCAGTCCAAATGTCGCCTGCACTTTGAGGCACAGAATCATCCTCAACACTTTCGTCTGATTCGTATTCATTTTCATGCTCTATGACCATTTCTTGTTCAATGTCTGAATCTTCTTCAGTAACATCCACTTGTGGTACATAGTTTTCATCATCAGATGGAACATATGGTTCATCCTCATGCTCAGAATCAGATTCTTCTAGCATTCGCATTATTTCGTCAGACGTAAATCTGTAAATATGAAAAAATGTAAAATAAATAATTTTCCGAAATACTACATTATTGGCTTTTCACAAAATTATACTAACCTGCAAACACGTTTTCTTGGATTATGGCGGAAACTAGATCCAGCATTACTATCACTCATGATGACTTGCTAGATGAATTTTGGCTTCGTATTTTGTGCTGAATATAAATAAAACATCGTAAAACAATATGTAGATACTAATTATTATCCATTTTTCGTATAAAAATTATACCTATAGTGATAAGTTTCATACAAAATATATGTAAGCCAAGTCCAGGCTGAAAGACAATTTGACTGTTCTGTCCCCACATAATGAGAATAAAGGTATAACTGGCTGTTAGATGCTGTGAGACTTTCCTACCTTCGTTTCCAAGAAATTGAAGACTTCACAAGCCTAGAAATGTGTGCTCACAGCAATGAGATGAACAGCAAAATGGCTAATGAGAGGAGGGAGGCAGGAAGACAAGTAGAAGCCACTCCCAGTTTGAATTAACTTAATTGACAGCAACATAAGTGACCAGTAACAACACTGAACAATAGATATCAGCATAACATTTGTAGCTGAATGAACTTTAGTTTCTGAAACCAAGTAAAGTCTTCCCACAGTGGAGGTATATGTGAAGGTACAATTGTACCTATGCAGCCTGTTAAGGTTGTAAAATTATGCAGCCTGACAAGGGTTAATATGTATTTTGTGTGACATATCTGTGTGATTTAAGGGCATAAAAATTGCAAAATTTTCAATTTTTTTGCCAAATTTCCGTTTTTTTCACAAATAAATGCAAGTAATATCAAAGAAATTTTACCACTATCATGAAGTACAATATGTCACGAGAAAACAGTGTCAGAATCACCAGGATCCGTTGAAGCGTTCCAGAGTTATAACCTCATAAAGGGACAGTGGTCAGAATTGTAAAAATTGGCCCGGTCATTAACGTGTATACCACCCTCGGGGGTAAAGGGGTTAAACGGCAGACTACTTTCGGATGATCACTTTTCTTTATCAGTTTGGCCTTGTGTAAGTCATATTACCTGAGTGCATTAACCTCTCCTATAAAACAACTTGTTCAAAATGTTAAAATATATATTATATAATTTAATAAATTATTTATTAACTGTATTGTACTGTTATTTAATGACAACATATGTCATCAATTTCTCCAGCTGCTTATTCAATTAGGTTTTTTGGAATTAAAGCAGAGAAGTGTCCAGGCTCTAATTGACTGAATTAATTACAATGTATATTTGCATAACATTTTATTTTCTTTCTTCTATAGTGGAGTTCCACTTAATAATTTTTTCCAGATATTTTTAGGGGGTCATGTGTCCTCTCTTGTTTGTTAGATGCTGTTTTACACAGCAAGGTACATTCACTTTTCATCTTTTTTTGACTCATCCACCTGTTGAGACCTTGGTGCTGCACAGCTATTTTGCTGCTCTTTAAAGAAAAGATAAAAAAAAGTATGAAAAAGTGATAAAAGCTCTATGAATTTGCTTTTCTATACCATAGGGGATATTTATCCCGTGCAGAATTTTAAAGTGAGTTTTGATGGATGAGTTGCCATTGTTTGCACAACATTTATAAAAGTATTGCATTGTGTTTGCTATATTTGCAGAAACTTTTGAAATTAATGATTCTGTTTAAAGAAATAGAATAAACACTTCAAATTTTTATTGCACATTTTTTAAAAGTTTTAAATCAAAATTTTGCTCTGCACCTAAATGCCTGTAAACTTTTCCTATTCAGTTTCAAACACGAGGAGAGCAAGATAACACAAAAAGTTACATATTTTAAAGCAGAAATAATATGTGCCACTATTTTAAACTTTTTTTGCACCATAAAACTGAAGCACAGACTTTTATAAATCCCCCCTTGTGTTTCTTTTACTATGATCTGCTAGAATACCACGTAAACAAAGTTTCACATTGTTCACCTCATCATCTATGAAGTGATATTGATTGCACATTCAAGTAAAAACTGTGTCTGCTGCACCTTGCAAAAGTTTTAAGCAGGTGTGGAAAAAATATCAAAAAGCACAAATGTTTTTAGAATATTTACAGTAAATTAAAAAAAAGTAGAAATTGAAATCAAAACTATATTTGGTGTGATAACCCAAAACAGAGTCAATTCCTGTAGGTACACTTGCACAATTTGTTAGCCCTATAAATCACACCGTCTGACTGTTGTAACTGTAAAGAACCCTTTCCTATTCAAGCAGCTAAATAGGAAAGGGTTCTTTACAGTAACAACAGTCAAACTGTGAAAGTCCCTACCACAAGGGATACTAACGGCAGACACTATAACAGCTTTTTAAAAAGGCGTGGATATTTTACTCAGCAGAAATGGCAATCTGGGATATAGATAATTTTGTGACAAAGAATGTATACTTGGTGAAGAAAGGTTGAACTTGATGGATCAGAGTCTTTTTCAACCTATGTAACTAAAAAAGCAAAATAAAATTTACTGCAATTTCTACAATTAAGCTGTTGGACAAATTACATTGTCACACTTCCCATTGCTGCTCTCTTTGGTGCGGAATTTAAGACAACACTAAGTGAAGGAAAATGGAACAGCAGAGGGAAACTTAGACTTCTTTACAAATTGTTTTATGATTTAAGGCTATGTTCACACAGCATTTTACCCTAGCTTCAGTGGCTTCGCTAGGATTTCAGGCATATGCGCTGACAGGGCCAGTGGCAGTGATGACGCAGATGGAGTTACATTGTGTACTATAGTACATCTTTTTAGGCCATCAGAGACAGGTGATGGCTGAATAACTGAGCAATCATCCACTGGGTAAGATGCAGGCTCAGTTCCTGAGCCAGTATCAAAATCAAGGAGCCAACATATGACATACCATTACATTGGTAAGAAGTTAACCTTAGATTCTGCTGCCTAATTTAGCAAGCTCCAAGCTGACGTTGGTTTTTCATACCTTGCTACTGCTAGTAAGTAAAATTATAGTCCACAAAATGTTGTACTTTTGTAAAATATGGGAGGTGGAAAGTGAAGATCTTCCACAAACTGAGATACCATTTTCAATTTCTTACAGTCAAAGTATATACAGTATTTACATCTGCAAATCAATGAGAAATAACCCTTGGTCTTACAGTGATATGAACTTAGCAGAAAAACTGTAGGGGAACATAAGTGCACAAGACCATCAGGTGATACCCTTTTAGCTGAAAAGGAAAGTGCTGACCTGAGCAGGTTTTGTACAGGCACAACTCCTATGAACACCTGAAGATATCAGCTCCTGCTGCCTTGTGGCTGGGGGATGATCTCCTCCAGGATAGTTGACCCATTTAGGCGATAACGCGATATCCGGCTGCACTGCTGTAATAAAGAATTCTTAGGAACAAGATGAGTTTAACGGTTTTTATTTCCGCAACGCGTTTCAAGACAAGACTAGCATCTTTTACAAGTGAAAAAAAAAAGATTCCACATTTTTTCACTTGAAAAAAACGGTAGTCCAGCATTATCGCCCAAATTGACCAACTATCCTGGAGGAGATCATCCCCCACCTCAAACCAGTAGCAGCTAACAATTCTTTATTACAGCAGCTCAGCCAGATAATGTATTATCGTCCAAATTGGTCAGTGATATGAACTTGACATACAGCTGAGTTTTTAGAAGAATATTGAGCAAAGTAAACTGTAGAAAGTATACACCTGGGAGAGGCATGAAGCGCACTGTTCCCTAAGTGAAAATATTCAGACTACACCTGGATTTTAACACCAAGATGAGTTGGACCTTGTGCTGCTTCATCTTCAGTCAGGGTGGCTTCTGCCAATGATACAACATAACTGGAATCTTAGTTGCACTCCCCTACTATGTATTTGTCAGAGTTCATTTCTGGCTTTGAAATGAGTCTTTCTTGCTATTCTTATATTCAATAGCCATTTACTGCAGTTCCAAGCGGCAATTTATTCTCACCCCACTGAGAACAGATCTATATCATCTTCAAAGAACATACTGTGCAGGTGTTGGACTAACTCATTTTTTATAGCTCAAAGCCAGACCATTTTCCCATTTTCATGACCAGGCACATTTTGGGGGGGTTTGATACATGTGAATTTAAGAATTCTAATATTTTTTCTAGTTTGGATATTCAAGTTTTGCCTCTTTTTTGTGTGGTGTGGCCTAATTTTTATTACATTTTTGAGCTCTTTTTATTTCATTTTATAATTTGGTAAAATATAAAAAAAAATACGTGTGTTTTTCACTTTTTTATGACTGTAAAGGTCCACTGAAATACATTTTAAATTGTGCTCCCATTTTCTTAACAATTATATTCATATATCAGTCATGTGTGTGCTTTTTATGGGGGCAGGGTAAGAAACCGCAATTCGGACTGACTTGCTTTTTTTTTTATTCTATATTTATTTATTTGTTTGCTCTTTTTATCTATTTAAAGGGAATCTGTCACCCAATTTTTGGCCTATAAGCTAAGGCCACCGCCATCAGGGGCTCATCTACAGCATTCTGTAATGCTGTAGATAGGCCCCCGATGTAACCTGAAAGATAAGAAAAACGAGTTAGATTATAATCACCCAGGGGCGGTCCCGGTTCGATTCAGGTCTGATGGGCGTCGCGGTCTGGGTCCAGCCCCTCTCATCTTCATGTGATGACGTCCTCTTCCTTGCTTCTGTCCCGGCTCCTGCGCAGGTGTAATTCTCTGCCCTGTTGAGGGCAGAGCAAAGTACTGCAGTGCGCAGGCGCCGGGAAAGGTCAGAGAGGCCCGGCGCACTGCAGTACTTTGCTCTGCCCTCAACAGGGCAGAGAATTACACCTGCGCAGGAGCCGGGACAGAAGCAAGGAAGAGGACGTCATCAAATGAAGATGGGAGGCGCCGGTCCCGGACCGCTACGCCCATCAGACTGGACCGCCCCTGGGTAAGTATAATCCAACTTGTTATTCGTATCTCTCAGGCTACATCGGGGGCTTATCTATAGTATTACAGAATGCTGTAAATATGCTCCTGATGGCAGTGGCCGCAGCTTATAGACCAAAAATGGGGTGACAGATTTCCTTTAACAACACCGTGGCTGCAATCTAGAGCTTATCTTAGGCCTTTAGAGCTGCTCCCTTCCGACACCTTGCAATCACATGAACACTGGGACCAGAAAAGGAAATGCTGTCAGCTTCCTAATCTGTATTCACCGCGCTAGTCCAGAACAGTTTATACAAAGAACAGGAGGACAGAAACCATCTCTGCCTTCTCTATGAAATTTCAAGCGCTGTCTGTCTGCCAACTTCTAGCTCCTGCAGCTGTGATATCTCTGTGCAACTGCTTACTATGCAATGACATTTTTGATTGTTATGTTAATATAATGTGTGAACCGTGGGGTATGTTTAACATCAATAGGTGGTCCTGAAGTCATTAAAGTATCCTCCTAATACCTCCTACAATATGCACTGTATTACCATCTTTTTAAAACATTCATCCGACTCGCATGACGATTAGAGTTGCTGTTATTTAGCAAGTTACATTTTTTGGTTTCTGCACAATATGAGAATTTTTTCAGCTGTGGCACCAAAAATTCACCTAGAGATTTTCTGTTGCATGTGAACAGATTTTTGGAAACACCACTTACATCAAAGGGTACAGATTATTTGCAAAATTGATGGCAATATGGCAAATTTCACATGGGGAATAGGGTTTGGTGAAATAGATGTCCTAGTGTAAAATTAAATGTCCTGTGAGATCTATTAGATCTTCACATATGTATAGCCCATGAGTAACATGTATATTTATTATTTTAGTTTTCATAGTTACATAATGCCATCATATTCCACAGCGCTTTACAGACATTATCATCACTGTCCCCATTGGTTCTCACAATTTAGATTCCCTATCAGTATGTCTTTGGAGTGTGGGAGGAAATCGGAGAACCCGGAGGAAACCCACACAAACACAAGGAGAACATACAAACTCCTTGCAGATGTTGTCCTTGATGGATTTGAATCTAGGACCCCAGCACTGCAAGGCAAGTGTGCTAATTAGTGATGAGCGAACGTGCTCGGAAAACATGTTATCTGAGCATGCTGAGGTGTTATCCGACTATCTCGGATAATACGAATCCATGCGGCTGCATGTTTTGTGGCGGTATACATCCAACACACTTGTAGGAATTGCCGGTTTGGCAATCTACTCATGTTTTGTGACTGTCTACAGCTACAAATATGCAGCCGCAGGGACTCAAATATATTATCTGAGCACCCCCAAGTTACTCTGCTAACACCTGAGCATGCTCGGATAACACGTTTTCCGAGCACGTTCGCTCATCACTAGAGCTAACCACTGAGCTGTCCATGCTCTTCTATCCATTTTATTCACAGATACAATACGTACCCATTATATCTAGTTATGAGCGAATATACTCGTTACTCGAGATTTCTCGAGCACGCTCAGGGGTCCTCCCAGTATTTTTTAGTGCTCGGATATTTAGTTTTTCTTGCCGCAGCTGAATGATTTACATCTGTTAGCCAGCATAAGTACATGTGGGGATTCCCTGGCAACCAGGCAACCCCCACATGTACTTATTCTGGCTAACAGATGTCAATCATTCAGCTGTGGCAAGAAAAACGAAATCTCCGAGCACTAAAAAATACTCGAAGGACCCCCGAGCGTGCTCGAGAAATCTCGAGTAACGAGTATATTCACTCATCACTAATTATAATCTAGGTTTTTTTTAATGATATCGTGGATGACAAGGACCAATACACGTTTATGAATATGTGTAAAACCCATATAGTACACGGATGGCATAAACGTGCCATCTCCATGCTGTCTGTGTTTAATATTCCAAAGTATAAGAGAAGCTTTTTAATTTATTTCTTTGTTTCTTTATCCACTGATGAGAAAAATGGGCACATGGATGACACACTAATAATTATAATAATAATAATTTTATTTCTATAGCGCCAACATATTCCGCAGCACTTTACATTTTAGAGGGGACTTGTACAGACAATAGACATTACAGCATCACAATAAACACATAGATCAAAAACAGATACCAAGAGGAATGAGGGCCCTACACGCAATCTTACTATCTATGAGACTGATCCAAAACACAGATGACACCGCGACCATTATTTTCACGTTCATGATTAAACACGACATATGAATGAGACCTTACATTGAGTTATTACCGGCTTACATAGGACTGCAAGTAAATGTTCAAATAAATAAACAGATATTTAAATATAGAAACAAATGATAAATACAGATATAACATGACTGGTAAAATACAGCATAGAAATTATCTTCCAATCACCCTTAATCACCTTTTATGTGTTAAAGAAGTTGTCTACTACAATAAAAAATTTTTTTTCATAAATCTTGCTATTATGTGCCACTGAAAACATCCACTGTGTTTATTTTAGCAATATTACCTTTTATCATGCTGTAGCAGCACATTTTCAGTGCTGGATCCAGCTCTCATGGGGTTAATTGATAACTTCCTTTCTCCTGAGTTATTGTGCTCTAATATTACAAGTTCCATGATGCATCGCACTGGCCTCTAAGCCCTAACCTACCACACCCACTCCAAATCACACCCAAACCCCTCCCTCCTCTCCCTCCTCTATCTTCAAAAAGATTTGTGATGTCATTTCTGTCCAACCTCCTCTTTTACATTTGTCCAACCCACACTCCAATACACACAGAGATAGATATGTATCTGTATATCTATGTCTATTTCAATAGATATGTCCATATCCATGTTTCTAAACCCCTTCACCCGTGGAGCTTTTTTCGTTTATCGCTCCCCTTCTTTCCAGAGCCATAATTTTTCCATCAATATGGCCATGTGAGGCTTATTTTTTGCAGGACAAGTTCTACTTTTGAACGACACCATTGGTTTTACCATTTCGTGTAACAGAAAATGTGAAAAAAATAAAATTCAAAGTGTGATGAAATTGCAAAAAAAGTGCAAATCCCACACTTGTTTTTTTGCTTGGCTTTTTTGCTAGGTTCACTAAATGCTAAGGCTGTGTGCACACGTTGCGGATTTGATTCCAGATCCACAGGGTTTTTTGCTGCACAGAATTGCATCAAATCCGAAGTGTAGTGCACAACAACCAATGTAAGTTTATGGGAGCCGCAGACTTGATGTGCACATGCTGCGGAAAAAGCCGCACCGAAACGCAGCTTTTTTTTCCGCAGCATGTTACTTCTTTTGTGCCGAACTGCAGCATTTCTGCCCCCTTAGACTTTCATTGAGTAGGGCACATCCGCAGCAAAACTGCAGATGTAAAAAAGATCTGCAGTTTTGCTGCGGATGGGGTCTGAGAAATGCTGAAGTTCGGGAGGAGGGAAGTGTGTGGGCGGTGACTGTGTGCATGTATGTGTGTGTGGGCGGGGTCTACGGGCTGTTCGGATGTGTGCGGGACTGTTCGGGTGTGTGCAGGCGGGGTATGTGGGCTGTTCGGATGTGTGCGGGTGTGCGCGGGACTGTTTGGATGTGTGCAGCGCTGTGCGGGACTCTTCGGGTGTGTGCGGGACTGATCGGGTGGGTGCAGGGCTGTGCGGGTGTGTGCTTGGCTGTTCGGCTGTATGCGGGACTGTTCGGTTGTGTGCGGGGCTGCACGGGTGTGTGCCTGGCTGTTCGGGTGTGTGCGGGACTGTTCGGATGTGTTCGGGTGTGTGAGGGGCTGTTCGGGTGTGTGCGGGACTGGTTGGGTGTGTGCGGGACTGTTCGGGTGTGTGTGGGGCTGTGCAGGGGGTCTTTTGGGGTGTGAGTGCAGGCATCATCCAATGGGACTACAAGTATGCAGCATTCAATCTGCAGCTAATTTGGATGTAATCCGGAAAGTGGACACGCACCCTACTCTAGCCATACATCTATCAATAGATATATCTATCCAGATATATCTATAGATAGATATATGAATAGATAGATGTATGCATCTATAGATCTCTCTATATGTAGATCTGTCTATCCTTTTTATCTATCATCTATCTGTCTATCTGTGTGTAATTGAGTATGGGTTGGACAAATGTAAAAGAGGAGGTTGGACAATAATGACATAACAAATCTTTTTTTTGTTCAATAATAATTCTTTATTTAGCTTTCAAAAACGCATACAAAAACGCACAAAAACTGCACAAAAAATTAACAAATGCATCAAAACCGTGCAAAAAATGCACCAAAAACGGCACCAAAAATGCATCAAAACTGCATCAAAACCGCACCAAAAACCAGACCAAAAACTGCATCAAAACCGCACCAAAAACTGCAAAAAAACGCACCAAAAACTGCATCAAAACCGCACCAAAAACGGCATCAAAACCGCACCAAAAACGGCATCAAAACTGCACAAAAAACTGCGTCAAAACTGCACCAAATACTGCTTCCAAACCGCACCAAAAACTGCATCAAAACCACACCAAAAATTGCATCAAAACCGCACCAAAAAATGCATCAAAACTGCACCAAAATCTGCTTAAAAAATCAGCAAAAATCTGAATCAAAACCACACAAAAAACCGCACTAAAAACTGCATCAAAACCGCACCAAATACTGCTTCAAAACCGCAACAAAAACTGCATCAAAAACGCATCAAATCTGCACCATAAACTGTTCAAAACTACACCAAAAACTGCATCAAAACCACACCAAAATCTGCATAAAAACCGCACCAAAAGCTGCATAAAAACTGCACCAAAAACTGCATCAAAACTGCACCAAAAACTGCATCTAAACCACACCAAGAACTGCACCAAAAACTGCATCAAACCACTCCAAAAACTGCATCAAAACTGCATCAAAACCGCACCAATAACTGCATCAAAACTGCACCAAAACCGCAGCAAAAACTGCATCAAAAACTGCATCAAAACCACACCAAGAACTGCATAAAAAACTGCATCAAAACCACACCAAAAACTGCATCAAAATTGCACAAAAAACTGCATCAAAACTTCGCCAAAAGCTGCATAAAAAAGCATCAAAAACCTGAATCAAAACCATGCAAAAAACTGCACCAAATACTGCAGCAAAACCTGCATCAAAACCACACCAAAAACTGCATCAAAACGGCACCAAAAACTGCATCAAAACCACACCAAAAACTGCATCAAAACTGCACCAAAAACTGCATCAAAACTTCACCAAAATCTGCATAAAAAAAGCATCAAAAACCTGAAACAAAACCACACAAAAAACCGCACCAAATACTGCAGCAAAAACTGAATCAAAACTGCGCAAGAAATGCACCAAAAACTGCACCAAGAACTGCATCAAAACCGCACAAAAAAACAGCATCAAAACCGCACAAAAACCGTGAAAAATATACAGCAAAAACGCCGCTGTGTTTTCTGCAAGGAGATGCAGATTTTGTGCAGAAAATTCTGCACCCAAATCTGCAACGTGTGCTCACAGCTTAAAACTGACCTACCATTATGATTGTCCAGGTGATTACGAGTTCATAGACACCAAACATGTCTAGGTTTTTTTTTATATACGTGGTGAAAGAAAATTCCAAACTTTGCTAAAAAAAATAAAATAATAATAATTGTGCCATTTCCCGATAGCCGTAGCGTCTATATTTTCTGAGATATTGGGTTGGGTGAGGGCTAATTTTTTGCGTGCCAAGCTGACGTTTTTAATGATACCACATTTGTGCAGATACGTTCTTTTGATTGCCCGTTATTGCATTTTAATGCAATGTCGCGGCGACCAAAAAAACATAATTTTGGCTTTTGATTTTTTTTTCTCGCTACGCTGTTTAGCGATCATGTAAATTTTTTGTTGTATTGAAAACAGCTTACATGTTGCAGCTTTGAAGTGGGCTCATCGCCGAAGCCCATCTCAAAGCGGGGGATACTGCCAGCTGACGTAGTATTTCGTCAGCTGGCAGAAAGGGGTTAATGAACAATATGTTTCAGTTAAAAAAAAAAATGGCATGGGCTCCCTCACAATTTTCTGCACCAGAGGGGGAAAGCCGACGGCCGGGGGCCAATATTTGTAGCCTGGGAAGGGGGTAATACCCAAGGCCCCTCCCAGGCTATGAATATCAGCCCGCAGCTGTCTGCATAGCCTTTACTGGCTATTAAAATAGGAGGACCCCCCCCAAAAAAATGGCGTGGGGTTCCCATATATTTTATAGCCAGAAAGGCTACACGGACAGCTGCGGGCTGATATTCATAGCCTAGAGAAGGGCCATGGATATTGGCCACCCCTGGCTACAAATACCAGTCCGTAGCCGCCCCAGAAATGGTGCATCTGTGAGATGCGCCAATTCCGGCACTTAGCCCCTCTCTTCCCACTCCTGAGTAGCGGTGGGATATAGGCTAATAAGGGGTTGCTATTGTAAGGTGACATTAAGCCGGGTTAATAATGGAGAGGCGTCAATATGATGCCTGTCCATTATTAATCCTATAGTAGTGAAAGAGTTAATGAAAAATAAAAGACACAGCCAGAAAAAAGTATTTTAATATTCTTAATTTAACCATACTTACCATACTTACCATACTTCAGCGCCTGCAAAAAACGTAAAATAATAAACCGTATACTATCTGTCCGCCATAGTCCAATTAATAACGAGGGTCCCATGACGATCTCCCCTATACAAAAGTGATATCGGGTGATGTCACTGCTCTATAGGACCCTCAGGGACACACTGACAGGAGACAATGGCTCCTGCAGTGCATCACTGAGAGGTTACTATAGTACACTGGTCTCACTTTATGGCAATTGCTGCATGGGAACTTTATCACACAGCAATGCCAAAAGTGAGACTAGGGACTATTTTCTCACAGGGGCGTAGGAATACATTGTGAGGAAAACATTGAGGAAGGATACCTTCCATCATTGTATTCCTGGAACCCCTGGAGAGCAGTCACATCAGCTGATGCTGCTGCTCTCCATGGAATATTGTCGTGGGACACTCATTTTAATTGGATTTCTGCGGACCAGGGAGTATAGTCTTTGCTTATTATTTTAATATGACACTGGCTTCGGGGATCAAAGTGACAAGTGATGGTGAGTGTGTACTCTGTTATATGTACTGTATGTCTATATGTATGTATGTACTGTATGTGGCATGTTGCATGTTGCATGTTGTCACATGTCGCATGTTGCGTGTCACATGTAGCATGTTTCATGTTGCATGTTGTCACATGTCGCATGTCGCCGCATGTGGCATGGTGCATGTCGTCGCATGTCGCTCGTCGTCGCATGTCGCGCATGGTGCATGTCGCATGTTGCATGGCATCGCATGTTGTCACATGTCACCTGCTGCATGTCGCATGTCGTCGCATGTTGCATGTCACATGCTGCATGTCGTATGATGTAGCATGTCACATGTTGTAACATGTTGTATGTTGTCGCATGTCATTGCATGGTGCATGTTGCATGTCATATGTTGTCACATGTTGCATACTGCATGCAGCATGTCATCGCATGTGGTTGCATGTTGCCTGTCACATGCTGCATGTCGCATGATGTTGCATGTCACATGTAACATGTTGCATGTTGTCGTATGTCGCATGTTGTCACATGTCGCATGTTCCATGTCACATGTTGCATGTCGCCACATGTCGCATGTTATCGCATGGTGCATGTCGCATGTCATCGCATGTTGTCAAATGTCGCATGCTGCATGTCGCATGATGTCACATGTTGCATGATTTCGCATGTTACATGTCACATGATGCATATCACATGGTGCATGTTGTATGTCTGTATGTTCTGTATATGTGTGTATGTGTTTTTTTTTACATTCAACACATTAGCCAGATGATGGGACTACTACTGTCCCATCATTGGCTAATGTGTTACTCACTGTCACTGTAGCAGGCAGAGCCTGATGGGACTTGTAGTCCCATAGGACGATGCCTGCACACAGAGGCACACACACACATCAATGACCGCCTCCTCACCCGCAGCAGACCCCAGCACGGCCAGCAGACCCACCACACACACCCGCAGACCCCAGCACCGCCCGCACATCCCAGCGCCGGCACACAGACCCCCAACGCTGGCACGCAGACCTCCGGCGTCCACACATCCCGGGACCGGCACGCAGACCCCCGGCGCCCGCACATCCCGATGTCAGCACGCAGACTCCCAGTGCCCGCATGTTCTGGCACTGGCACGCAGACCCTCGGTGCCCGCACATACCGGCACCGGCATGCAGATCCCCGATGCCTGCACATCCCAGCGCCGGCACGCAGACCCCTGGTGCCCGCACATCCTGGCCCCCGGCACGCAGACCCCCGGCACCTGCACAGCGCACATCCCTGCCTAGTCCCGCCTGCCCCCAGCACAGCCCTGCAGCCCCCAGCACCGCCCACAGCCCAGTCACTCTTGATGAGTGACCGCTGTCTGTGGAGGCTGGGTCATGCCTGCTGCTGACGTCACGTCAATTTCCAGAGTCTGGAAATTGACATGACATCAGCAGAAATTAGCGGTGGATGCAGCCTGGGGGTCACGTGACCCGGACTCAGCCACCAGCATAGCACCGCTCACAGGCGAAAACGGCAACGGAAGGTATTTACACAATTCATTAGGTGCCCCGGGGGGATACGTGGGGGGGGGGTTAACTGAAAGTAGTGGACAACCCCTTTAAATCTAAATTTTTTTAATCACCTCTCACAAAGGAGAAGAACAGTACCTGCACTTGAGCATTAAACAGCACCATCTACTCATAGATAAACTCTCAGGCCAGATAAATAGTGAAGACACCCATTCAATACTGGTTATGATGTGGCCAGGATCAGTCAGTATATGGATTGCGGATTTGCTTTGCGTTCCCACTGGGAGAATAAACAAGAGCGATAAATAAACACAGTCTGTGCAGTTAAATCCACCACCAACACTGGCGTCTTAATAAAGAGTGAAGGCAGCGGATAAAAGTGTACATCTTGCTTTTGATCTGGGAACAAGAGAGGCTGTTTTTCTTATTCCCCACGGATCAATACTAATCATGCAATATAACCAGAGCAGAGAGCTGTTAACAGCCAGGGAGTGTTGCTATATTCAATTCTATTTCTCCTTGATTGTATTCTGTGTCAATACACTCTGCTGGCACTAAGCAGTTCACCGTGGCTGATTAAGTTTGTACACAGCTCCTATAAGATATTAGTCTTGTTACTGATCCAGCCTTGTTTTCACCAGGAACCTCAGATCTGTAAATTCTAAAGGGATTGTCTTACAACAAACCTCATGAAAGTCTTCTAATATCTCTAATGAGGTGTCTGCTGTTCTATTGCTTTTCCACCCTTTGCTTCTTTCCATTTCTTGCAATGGGATTCTTAAATCCAAATTTTGCTTATTTAGGGCTGGAGGAAGTCAATAGCTGCTGTGAATCAGATACAGACATTAGGCAAATAGAAACACAGATGTAATAGTTGGGAAGGATATTTCAGTCAGTGTTAAAGGGAACCTGTGTTAGGAGTCGAGTTTCCTCTGCTGCACAGGGGGAATCTCGATCCGTGTCTGCTGCGGTCTCCCATTCGGTATCGGCCGCAGTGGGTTCTGCTCAGCGGAGACATCGCTCCCAGCGTCTTGCTGGGGCTGATTCGGTGCATAGGGTCACTACTGCCTTTTCTGGCTTTCCTATGGAACCCTGCACTGATCTGCGGCGAGCGAGCCTCTCTGGGACTAAGTCCTTGTTTACTCACACTGAGCATGCCCAGGGCAGGGTCTCCCATTGGAGGTCGAGGGCCACATGTTCGGTCACATGCTCAGGTGCTGCAGTACATTCCATTGGTCCTTCTGGAAGGTCCTGAAAGGGCAAAAACTTCAGTAGCAGCTTCCTGTGCTGCAACTATATAAACTGTGCATGACCGCACGGCCATGCGCTAGTATCGTCTTATGCTATATGCTTTGCGCCAATGTGGTCATGTGTTTGAATGTGTTCAGGGACCCGGCTGAAATAAGCCCCTAGAATGCTGGCACCTCCGGCGAGGAGATTGTGTTTAAGTGTGTTCAGGGACCCGGCTGAAATAAGCCCCTAGAATGCTGGCATCTCCGGCGAGGAGTTTTGTATGCATGCATGACCACTCACTGCTCACATCTGGGTAGTTGGCCTGTGCCTCTGTGAAAGTCTAACAGGGCACAGAGCTTTCCTCTCGCGGTTACTCTGTGAAGCTAACAGAGTTGGTATATACCGCCATATAGAGCCGCCATTATTTAGCAGCAGGTGCTTTCCTGCACGGTGGATCCCGGGTTGCGAACGCACCAATTCCATTTAATAAATTGTATATTTGGTGCGTTCCGCCATCCCTAACAGTATACTAGCGCCAGGATCTGGCTAAGTAATGGTGCATGAACAGCGATTGCAGGGGTACATCCAGCTGCTGGAGGGCCAGTTGGCGTCTCTTGAGCATGCAACCTCGGCGGTGGATGTTACCGCAATAGCTGTTCAGGCTGCTAGCGTGGCTGCAGCAGCTTTACCCACTGCCACCTCTGTTCCGACCCTATCTCACCTTCCTTTGCCTGAGAGATGCTCTGGGGACAGTAAGTCCTGTAGGGGTTTCGTGAGCCAATGTGGTATACACCTCGGGCTTCTGGCTGCACGTTTCCCTACTGAGCGGGCAAAGGTGGGATTCATAATCTCTCTCCTGTCGGACAGAGCGTTGGAGTGGGCTACGCCGCTGTGGGAGCACAACGATCATGTGGTGCGCAGTGTTCCTAGGTTTCTGGACACTCTGAAACAGGTCTTTTTAGGACCTCAAGTCACCCATGATACGGCGCTCCAACTGCTGGCTTTGACTCAGGGTTCAACCATGGTCAGCCATTTTGCTGTTCACTTCCGGACATTAGCGTCTGAGTTGGAATGGCCAGATGAAACCCTCATTCCCGTATTTTGGAGGGGGCTGGCTGACCATGTGAAGGACGCTTTGGCCACTAGGGAGATTCCCGCCACACTGGAGGAGCTCATAGCCATATCTACTCGTATTGACCTCCGTTTTAACGAGCGGAGGTTGGAGCGAGCCCAGTGTAGGCAGAGGTTTCGGCTGGCTCCCACCTTCGCCAAACCTTTGGAATCTCCAGTCCAGGCATCCGAGTCACATGAGGCCTTAGAGGTGACACGAGCGGGATCCAAGTCTCAGTCTGCCCGTGCACATAAGGTCCGTCATGTTTGCCAGCAGTCAGGACACCTTGCCTCCAAGGGTCCTCAGCGGTCGGGGAAACGTCAGCGTCTAGTGGCAGTTGGAGGAGGTACACTAGACACGGCGACGTTTGCCTCAAAGTTGTCCTTCAAGGGGACAATTACCATAGGCCCATCCACTCTTATGGTCGAGCTATGCGAGGATTCTGGGGCAGAGGGTAACTTTATGTCTTCCGCTTTTGCCCAGCGTCACGCAATACCCTTGGTGATGCTCGCCAAGCCGGTAACCGTTCGAGTGGTAAATGGGTCAACACTACCTTCACAGATTACCCACCAAACCATTCCTTTCACGCTATCTGTGTCTCCATCACATCAGGAGATAATCTCCCTATTAGTCATTCCTGAGGGAATTGATGAGGTCCTGTTGGGGATACCATGGCTTCGCTACCATTCTCCTCATATTGAGTGGTCCTCTGGGAGAATTTTGGGTTGGAGTAAATCTTGCGAGGGTAGATGTCTGAGGGAGTGCGTTCAGGTTGCTACTACACAGGTACCCGCAGATCTTTCCTCTCTCCCCAAGCACTATTGGCCCTATGCAGACGTGTTCTCCAAAAGAGCTGCGGAGACCCTTCCGCCTCACCGCCCCTATGACTGTCCTATTGACCTCTTGCCTGGTGCTGAGCCTCTCCGGGGTCGAGTCTATCCGTTATCTCTCCCGGAGACGGAGGCAATGTCCCAGTACATCCAGGAGAATCTGGCAAGAGGATTCATTAGGAAGTAAGTGTCACCGGCAGGGGCAGGGTTCTTCTTCGTACAGAAGAAGACTGGAGACTTACGTCCATGCATAGACTACAGGGGTCTTAACGCCATCACCGTTAAGAACAAGTACCCACTACCCCTGATATCTGAGCTGTTTGATAGGCTACGGGGAGCGAGGGTATTTACAAAGTTAGATCTGCGGGGTGCTTACAACCTGATTCGCATCCGTGAGGGGGATGAATGGAAGACGGCTTTTAACACCAGGGATGGGCACTATGAATATCTGGTGATGCCCTTCGGGCTCTGTAATGCCCCAGCCGTTTTCCAAGACTTTGTGAACGACATCTTCCGGGTTATGCTCACCACCTCGGTCGTAGTCTATCTGGATGATATTCTCATCTTCTCTCCAGATATTGACTCCCATTGGAGAGATGTTCGCAAAGTCTTCGACCTCTTACGGGCAAACTCCCTCTACACCAAGTTGGAGAAGTGTGTGTTTGAGCAGGAGTCCTTGCCTTTCCTTGGTTATATCATCTCTGCCCAGGGTTTGGCTATGGATCCTGCCAAGCTACAGGCTGCAATGGACTGGCAGGAACCCCATTCTCTTAAAGCGGTGCAGCGCTTTATGGGGTTCATTAATTACTATTGCCAGTTCATTCCACACTTCTCAACTTTGGTAGCTCCCTTGGTTGCCCTCACCAAGAAGGGAGCAAATCCCAAGTTGTGGTCAGAGGAGGTCTCCAAAGCCTTTCTCTCGATCAAGTCACACTTCGCTAGCGCTCCCATCCTACATCGCCCCGATGTTGATAAGCCATTTATCTTGGAGGTGGAAGCCTCATCCGTTGGTGCTGGAGCAGTCCTTTTCCAAAAGGATGCTCAAGGTCGGAAGCATCCTTGCTTCTTCTTCTCCAAGACCTTCACACCAGCGGAGAGGAATTATTCCATCGGGGACAGGGAGTTGCTGGCCATGAAGTTGGCTTTTTCGGAGTGGAGACATCTCTTGGAGGGAGCTCGCTTTCCCTTCCAAGTCTTCACTGACCACAAGAACTTGGTGTATCTGCAAACGGCCCAGCGGCTGAATTCTCGCCAGGCTAGATGGTCCCTGTTCTTCTCCCGGTTCCATTTTACTCTCCATTTCCTCTCCGGGGAGAAGAACGTTCGTGCTGACGCTCTCTCCCGCTCCGTGGTGTCATCGGAGGAGGAGGAGCCTCGGCTTATTGTCCCTTCTGAGAGCCTGAGAACTGTAGCTCCAGTTTCGCTAGAGTCTGTGCCCCCGGGCAAGACTTTCGTACCAGCTAACTTGCGACCGGAGGTTCTCTCTTGGGCTCACTCCTCCAGAGTGGGTGGGCATTTTGGGACCAAGAGGACATCTGAGCTTCTGGCGAGAACATACTGGTGGCCGCATATGGCCCGAGATGTCAAGGACTATATTCAGGCGTGCTTTTCTTGCGCCCAGAATCGGTCTCCTCGGCAACGGTCTGCTGGGTTGCTTTACCCTCTACGGGTGGCAGACAGGCCCTGGGAGATGGTCGGGATGGACTTTGTGGTGGGTCTACCCAAGTCGCGTGGCTGCTCCATTATTTGGGTTGTCACCGACCATTTCTCCAAGATGGTGCATTTGGTGCCGCTTCCTCGGTTACCCTCAGCACGGGCCTTGGCGGTGTTGTTCATTAAACACATTTTCCGTTTGCATGGTATGCCTGATAAGATTGTCAGCGATCGGGGTCCCCAGTTCGCACCTCGGTTTTGGAGAGAGCTCTGCCGTTTACTCAGCATAGAGTTAAACCTCTCCTCTGCATTCCATCCCGAGACGAATGGGTTGGTGGAGAGAACCAACCAGACTCTGGTGACATATTTGCGACATTTCGTCTCTGCTAGGCAGGATGACTGGGCATCTTTGCTACCTTGGGCGGAATTTGCCCTGAACAACGCCATAGCCGATTCCACTGGTCAAACTCCTTTTCTCCTTAATTACGGCCAGCATCCGCGTGTCCCTGTGCCCATGCCCGTGTCATCCACCGATTCTAGGGTGGCAGACTGGGCGGTGGAGGCACGTGACATCTGGGACCGCACACAGGATGCCATCCGGGCCTCCAAGGAGAGAATGAGGGTTTCGGCTGATACACACCGGCGTCCCGCTACGGTCTTTGCTCCTGGCGACTTAGTGTGGCTCTCCGCCCGTAACATCAGGCTGCGAGTTGAGTCCACTAAGTTTGCTCCTCGCTACATTGGCCCGTTTAAGGTTCTGGAACAGGTCAACCATGTGGTCTACCGTTTGGCTATTCCTCCACGCCTTGGTATCACCGATACTTTCCACGTTTCCCTCTTAAAGCCCATTCATTTGTCCCGGTTTTCCGAGTCATCTGCTGGGACATCGGGTTCATCCACGGATGAGTTTGAGGTGAATGCTATTGTGGGGTGCAAGGTGGTACGTGGCAAGAAATTTTATCTGGTGGACTGGAAGGGTCACGGCCCAGAGGATAGCACCTGGGAGCCTGTGGAGCACATTCGGGCTCCCCTGCTTATCGCAGCTTTTGAGCATAGTGAGGCTCAAGGAGGAGGGGGCCCTAGGAGGGGGGGTAATGTTAGGAGTCGAGTTTCCTCTGCTGCACAGGGGGAATCTTGATCCGTGTCTGCTGCGGTCTCCCATTCGGTATCGGCCGCAGTGGGCTCTGCTCAGCGGAGACGTCGCTCCCAGCGTCTCGCTGGGGCTGATTCGGTGCATAGGGTCACTACTGCCTTTTCTGGCTTTCCTATGGTACCCTGCACTGATCTGTGGCGAGCGAGCCTCTCTGGGACTAAGTCCTTGTTTACTCACACTGAGCATGCCCAGGGCAGGGTCTCCCATTGGAGGTCGAGGGCCACGTGTTCGGTCACATGCTCAGGTGCTGCAGTACATTCCATTGGTCCTTCTGGAAGGTCCTGAAAGGGCAAAAACTTCAGTAGCAGCTTCCTGTGCTGCAACTATATAAACTGCGCATGACCGCACGGCCATGCGCTAGTATCGTCTTATGCTATATGCTTTGCGCCAATGTGGTCATGTGTTTGAATGTGTTCAGGGACCCGGCTGAAATAAGCCCCTAGAATGCTGGCACCTCCGGCGAGGAGATTGTGTTTAAGTGTGTTCAGGGACCCGGCTGAAATAAGCCCCTAGAATGCTGGCATCTCCGGCGAGGAGTTTTGTATGCATGCATGACCACTCACTGCTCACATCTGGGTAGTTGGCCTGTGCCTCTGTGAAAGTCTAACAGGGCACAGAGCTTTCCTCTCGCGGTTACTCTGTGAAGCTAACAGAGTTGGTATATACCGCCATATAGAGCCGCCATTATTTAGCAGCAGGTGCTTTCCTGCACGGTGGATCCCGGGTTGCGAACGCACCAATTCCATTTAATAAATTATATATTTGGTGCGTTCCGCCAACCCTAACAACCTGTCACATGAATTTGGCGGGACTGGTTTTGGGTCATATGGGCGGAGTTTTGAAGTGTTTGATTCACCTTTTCCTTATCCGCTGGCTGCATGCTGGCCGCAATATTGGATTGAAGTTCATTCTCTGTCCTCCGTAGTACACGCCAGCGCAAGGCAATCTTGCGAAAACTCCGCCCATATGACCCAAAACCGGTCCCACCAAATTCAGGTGACAGGTTCCCTTTAAAGGGTTGACTTATAATGTGAACCTGCTTCAGCTGTTTGAATTAAAGCACAATGGGGAATTTAGTTTTGATAAATGAGGTGACATGTTTTTCTAGGAATTGTTTATTTGTAAAGTTTATTTTCTGGATATGGGGTTGTAACTTGGGATCAAAATCATAGAAAAACATTTGTACAATTGGGAAAGGATTAGTGATGAGCGAATTTACTTTTTACTCGAGATTTCTCGAGCACGCTCTGCGGTCCTCTGAGTATTTTTTAGTGCTCGGAGATTTAGTTTTTCTTGCCACAGCTGAATGATTTACATCTGTTAGCCAGCATCAGTACAAGTGCATAAGTACAAGTGCGGGTTGCCTGGTTGCTAGGGAATTAAAGGAAGTAGGTAGTGAGGAGGCATTAAATAAACACAAAAAATTAAATACATTTTGTAAAAAGCAAATCAAGGCAGCAAATATTGAGACAGAGAGACTCATTGCCAGAGAGAGTAAAATTAATCCCCAAATATTCTTTAACTTCGTAAATAGTAAGAAATTAAAAAATGATACTTTTGGCCCCCTTAAAAATAGTCTGGGTGAAATGGTGGATGAGGATGAGGAAAAAGCCAATATGCTAAATGACTTTTTTTCATCAGTATTTACACAAGAAAATCCCATGGCAGACAAAATGATTAATGATAACAAAAATTCCCCATTAAATGTCACCCAGCAGGAAGTACAGCAGCGTCTAAAAATCACTAAAATTGACAAATCTCCGGGCCCGGAAGTGATACACCCCCGAGTACTGCAGGAACTAAGTACAGTTATTGATAGACCATTATTTTTAATTTTTAAAGACTCCATAATAATAGTGTCTGTACCACAGGACTAGCATATAGCAAATGTGGTACCAATATTCAAAAAGGGGACAAAAGCTGAACTCGTAAATTATAGGCCAGTAAGCTTAACCTCTACTGTGGGTAAAATCCTGGAGGGCATTCTAAGGGATGCTATACTGGAGTATCTGAAGAGGAATAACCTCATGACCCAGTATCAGCATGGGTTTACTAGGGACCGTTCATGTCAGACTAATCTGATCAGCTTCTATGAAAGGTAAGTTCCGGACTGGACCAAGGGAACCCAGTGGACGTAGTGTATATGGACTTTTCAAAAGATTTTGATGCGGTGCCACACAAAAGGTTGATACCTAAAGTGAGAATAATGGGGATAGGGGAAAATATGTGTAAGTGGGTTAAGAGCTGGCTCAAGGATAGGAAACAAAGGGTGGTTATTAATGGAGCACACTCGGACTGGGTCATGGTTAGCAGAGGGGTACCACAGGGGTCAGTATTGGGCCCTCTTCTTTTTAACATATTTATTAATGACCTTGTAGGGGGCATTCAGAGCAGAATTTCAATATTTGCAGATGACACTAAACTCTGCAGGGTAATCAACACATAGGAGGACAATTTTATATTACAGGATGATTTATGTAAACTAGAAGCTTGGGCTGATAAATGGCAAATGAGCTTTAATGGGGATAAATGTAAGGTCATGCGCTTGGGTAGAAGTAATAAGATGTATAACTATGTGCTTAATTCTAAAACTCTGGGCAAAACCATCAATGAAAAAGACCTGGTGTATGGGTGGATGACAAACTCACATTTAGTGACCAGTGTCAGGCAGCTGCTACAAAGACAAATAAAATAATGGGATGCATTAAAAGAGGCATAGATGCTCATGAGGAGAACATAATTTTACCTCTATACAAGCCACTAGTTCGACCACACTTAGAATACTGTGCACAGTTCTGGTCTCCGGTGTATAAGAAAGACATAGCTGAACTAGAGCGGGTGCAGAGAAGAGCGACCAAGGTTACTAGAGGACTGGGGGTCTGCAATACCAAGATAGGTTATTACACTTGGGGCTATTTAGTTTGGAAAAACGAAGACTAAGGGGTGATCTTATTTTAATGTATAAATATATGAAGGGACAGTACAAAGACCTTTCTGATGATCTTTTTAATCATAGACCTGAGACAGGGTCAAGGGGGCATTCTCTATGTCTGGAAGAAAGAAGGTTTAGGCATAATAACAGACACGGGTTCTTTACTGTAAGAGCAGTGAGACTATGGAACTCTCTGCCGTATGATGTTGTGATTCATTACTTAAATTTAAGAGGGGACTGGATACCTTTCTTGAAAAGTATAATGTTACAGGGTATATATACTAGATTCCTTGTTAGGGCGTTGATCCAGGGAACTAGTCTGATTGCCGTATGTGAAGTCGGGAAGGAATTTTTTTCCCCAAAGTGGAGCTTACTATTTGCCACATGTTTTTTTTTTTGCCTTCCTCTGGATCAACATGTTAGGGCATGTTAGGTTAGGCTATGGGTTGAACTACATGGACTTAAAGTCTTCCTTCAACCTTAATAACTATGTTACTATGTTACTATGATACAGCGTCTATTGCTGTAACTGCCAGTGCGGCGCCGTGCGCTTATAGAGCGCTTTCCTATTCCAAGTCTGGGTGGTTAGTGGCGTCCGCTAAAGCAGCACAGCGCACACTCTTGTGCTTTAATTTATATTTTCTGTTACTCTGACACCACAGTTGCGGTGTCGAGCACAAGTGGTCTGAACGTACTCTAATCCTGTGTCTTGGGATAGAGTCCTGAGACCCCTTGCTTGCGCTCTTGGTGCGGTACTGCGGCCCTGTAACGCAACAGGGTTTGCTTCCTTCACACAGGGTGAAGTTAACCCGTGTGTGTATCCACATTGTACAGCCATATAGTCCGTCATTACTCAGCAGCAGGTTCCATCTCTGCATGGTGGACCCCGGGCTGCGAACGCACCTTATACCATCTCTCTTATAATTTGGTGCGAACCGCTAGCCCTAACACTGTGTTACCTGAAACAACACATTTACTGTATTACAGAAAGGTTTTTCATTGAAGCGCTGTCTCTTTCCCCTGGGTTTAGGTTCACAACTAATATGCATATGAAATTTTGAAATTGCAAAAAAAGGACTATAAAATGAGGGGATTGCGATAATATAGTCATAACTTACAAAGATTGTACAAGTGTTTCTATAAAATAATTGAGATTGCTATAGTACAGTGAGACAATTATGACAACTAATGTGATTGTGTGATGACAGTGAATTTTGGGATTCATAGTTGTAGATTCAGAAAAGATTGTCAGAGAATGATAATGATTATGGATGTGAAATTACAGAAATATTAAGGATTTACGACACTCAGTAAAATTATGCTATGGCAGAAAACTAATTTTTGAATGGAGAAGCTTTAAATCCAAACACTGAGCTTTGAAAGTTTTTCTTTTCTCAAATTGGGGCAAGAAAAGCAATACATTGTGAGGTTCAGCATCTGTATGACAAATTATTATTCTCACTTGTAGTCTGTATTTTTCATGTACTTTTCCATTGATTTAATTGTCCTTTATTTGAAAATCAATAAACATAAATTAGAGCAAGAAAAGACGGATATTGTTATAATAAAGTAGGGGAAATAAGTATTTTATCCCTTGCTGATTTTGTAAGTTTGCCCACTGGCAAAGACATGAACAGTCTATAATTTTAAGGGTAGGTTAATTTTAACATTGAGAGAGATTATCAAAAATAAAATCCATAAAATCACATTGTATAAATTATATAAATGTATTTGCATTTTGCTGTGAGAAATAAGTATTTGATCCCCTACCAAGCGTTAAGAGTTCTGGCTCCTACAGACCAGTTAGACGCTCCTAATCATCTTGTTACCGGCATTAAAGACCGCTGGCTTACATAGTCACCTTTATAAAAGACTCCACAGACTCAATTAATCAGTCAGACTCTAACCTCTACAATGTGGGCAAGACCAAAGAGCTTTATAAGAATGTCAGCGACAAGATCATAGACCTGCACAAAGCTGAAAGGAGCTATAAAACCATAATTAAGATGCTGGATGAGAAGGAGACAAATGTTGGTGCAATAGTAAGAAAATGGAAGAAATGCAAAATGATTGTCAATCGACATCGATCTGGGGCACCATGCAAAATCTCACCTTCTGGGGTATCCTTGATCATGATGCAGGTGAGAGATCAGCCTACATGGGGGGAACTTGTTAATGATCTCAAGGCAGCTGGGACCACAGTCACCAAGAAAACCATTGGTAACACATTAATCCATAAAGGTTTAAAATCCTGCAGTGCCCGCAAGGTCCCCCTGCTCAAGAAGGTACATGTGCAGGCTCATATGAAGTTTTTCAATGAACACCTGGATGATTGGGAGAAGGTACAGTGGTCAGATGAGACAAAAATTGAGCTATTTGGTATTATGTATAAACATTATGTTTTGAGGGTGTTTCTCTGCTATGGGCACAGGACTACTTCACCGCATCAATGGGAGACTGGATGGAGCCATGTACCGTAAAATCCTGAGTGACAACCTCCTTCCCTCCGCCAGGACATTAAAAATGGGTCATGGCTGGGTCTTCCAGCAAGACAATGAACCAAAACATACAGCCAAAGCAACAAAGGAGTGGCTCAAAAAGAAGCACATTAAGGTCATGGAGTGGCCTAGCCAGTCTCCAGACCTTAATCCAATAGAAAACTTATGGAGGGAGTTTAAGCTCCGAGTTGCCAAGTGACAGTCTCAAAATCTTAATGATTAAGAGATGATCTGCAAAAAGGAGTGGACCAAAATTCCTCCTGACATGTGCGCAAACCTCATCATCAACTGCAAAAAAGTCTGATTGCTGTGCTTGTCAACAAGAGTTTTACCACCAAGTATTAAGTCTTGTTTGCCAGATGGATCAAATATTTATTTCTCACTGCAAAATACAAATTCATTTATATAATTTATATAATGTGATTTTCAAAATTTTATTTTTGATATTCTATCTCTCAATGTTAAAATTTACCTACCTTTAAAATTATAGACTGTTCATGTCTTTGTCAGTGGGCAAACTTACAAAATCAGCAGGGGATCAAATACTTATTTCCCTCACTGTATAGTCATAAAATTATGTAGAATTTGATATTACAGTGTAGATGAATAAAATTGTGATTGCATGGTGAAAAATTTGTAGAGATTGTGCTTCTAAGGAGATAATTAGTAATGAGCGAGTATACTCGTTGCTCGGGTTTTCACGGGCACACTCGGGTGGTCTCCGAGTCTCCTAGCAACCAGGCAACCCCCACATGTACTCAGGCTGGCTAGCAGCTGTAAATCATGCAGCTGCATCAACAAAAACTAAATCTCTGAGCAGTCACAAATACTCGGGACCACCCTAGCATGCTCGGGAAAACCCAAGCAACGAGTACACTCGCTCATCGCTAGTCATAATATTATAAAAAATTTATTGGAATGGTCATAAAATGTAAAAGTTTCTAAAAGTATACATGTAAACAGTTAAATATTGTGAAAGGTTCACCATTCACTGAAGACCTTTTTAACAATACATTCATGAAATGACAGTTTGTAAAAAATAATATATAATCCTAAAATGATAAAATTGTAAAATCCTAAACATAAGGTGTTAATAATTATGAAATGTTAGCCGTAAAAAAACTATGGATTTAGTGAAAAGAGGGTCATGTAATTAAAGAGGACCTTTCATGAAATTTTCCATGTTGAGCTTGACAAGATGTAATAATCCTTGCAGAGCAGAATAAAATGTTTTTTGTTCTTTGTTTTTGTTTTTTAGTTTCTCTTCTCCTTTTCATATCTATCAGTGATCAAAGTCTTTGGCACCTAATGAGTTCACCTTTGGTTAATTCCAAATGGTTGTTGTCATCAGATAACAACTCATACAGGGAGAAGAAGTACATGCCTCCAGTGAAAACACCCACTTGGCCTTAACACTAAAGTTTACTCATCAAGTGCCTAATAATTGGATCGCTAATATCTCTGCAACAGAAAAGCAAAATTAGAAACAAGCAAAAATGTTTTATTCTGCTATGAAGCCACTATTACATCATGTGTCCAGTTAAACATGTAAAATGACTTCTTTAGGGCATTGTGAAAATCTGAAAATTATTATCGTAACTCTAATGCATTCATCATCATATGAAGGTTTTCACAGCCTATGAGAATACAGCTAGAATTAGATCATACATTAAAATAAAAAAAGTGATTTAATACATTCAGCCTTAAGACAGAGCTACCTTGAGCCTAACAGAAAAAAATATTCCAGATCCTATATTCCATCAATACAAAACATCAACTTATAAGAAATATACCCTAGTGGGGTCAGGTCCTATTGTGTCAGAGTCTAATCCCCCTAGAGGATCCTCTAGTACAGGTCAGTCCACCCTTCAGTATTACAATGAGCATCTTAATACAATTAAATGCATAACACATAACTGAAAATACTGTGTAACATAGATATCGAGAGAGTCATGGACAAATCCATAGGCAATTACTCAGTTTCCATACAGCAAACCCAGAGACAAACTGTGTTTCTGACGTAACTTACTAATTCAAAGACAGATCACATGATACTTTGAAAGACTGTTCAGTGCAAAGTAAGATGATTGATTGGAGAAAGGTCCTTTAAAAGAGGAAAAAACTATGAATGTCCTGACAAACTGAGTATTTGAGCAATTCTCTTCTACTGACACCCGTTCTATTAACTTTATGGAGAATTCCTGGGTATTCAATCATGGGTATATGACACATCGTGAAGGATAAACTAAGCAGTTAAACTATCATAATAATTTAACTCCGCTAGGAAGCTCATATACAGTTTTCACACAAAAGGAAACCAACCAAATGCCATCAAAACCAAATCATTCATTCATGCACTGGTGGTTCAAGGCAGCGCTGGTCAATAATAATGAATGGTGGTGACATTATCCACGTGGAAAAGCCAGTGAAGTTTCTACAATCTTACAATACTATTGCCCTATGAAGAACCAAAGAAAAGTTTAAAATATTTTGACACAAACAGAGATGACACTGTGCTACCAGTAAGCTTATTAGAATATACTACGCCATGAAAAGGCTTCATCTAAGAACAAAAATATCATTTTTAGATGTCCATCTTAAAGTGTTCATCTGAACCCAACAAACACGTTGTGCAATCACCTCAAAGAGTTTGTCCACTACATTAACAACCTGCAATGCCTGTACAAGAGGATAGAGACACGGAATAAAAAAAACAAAACATTTCTAATTGGAGGTATTTACTAATATTATTATTATTATTACACCTACTACATATTGAGATAGGATCTTGAAGATGGGAATACCTATTAAAGTTTATAAGAACAGAACGACTGCAGTAGAGATGTGGATGAAAAATTCTGCACTGTTCCAGTTAGTGATAGTGCTCTGTCCATTGAGGAAGATGCTGAGTAAGTGAAGGACAATGTGAGTAATTACCTATACTTAAGGGCGGTTTCTACATAAAAAACACATCAAGTTTTAACCAGATATTGCAAATCCCTCAGTTTTTAATGATTTTTCAATAAAGAATTTTTATTTCACAGTTTGGATGGATGTGCCATTCTCCTCCACTCCCTCTACTTTACTGGCTGTACTACACCAGCAGGACTGGCACCCATCCATCATCGCTCCAGTGTGTACCTGAAGATCGTCAGTTTGGTGAGCTGAATCTCCCCCATTTTCCTCTGTGATTACTTACCACCTGACATTATAACCAGACCTAACATCCAACCATGAAGGCTTCACCACTTATCCATATTGTTTGAAACTGTTAAACTGTAAAGCACTGCGGAATATGTTATTATTATTATTATCCTGGTTGCAGTGGTGTCCATAATTGCTGCTCCTTATTCTCCTGTACGTGAAAGAACAGAGTGGGCACCCCTCTTTGCGAGAAATAAGGGGCAGTGAGACTGAGTCCATACCATCATTTCTCAAAAGGCAGTGAAGTCCACTAAATGATATAGACGCTACTGAACAATTCGGCAACTTGATCAGGTGGGAGTTGAGTTGAAACACAAGTGGATGGTTATTTCTTGGCCACACAATTAAGTATAGATACCCGATGATGAAACAGAGAAGGATAAGTAGTTGAGTATGACAAGCAATAGATGATGATGAAGACACAAACCAGGTATTACTTGAGAATGCAGCCTAGCTACCAGAAAAATGAGTTAGAGGAAGAGTGATGGGAAGCCAACTTGAGTCTTAAGGTACCGTCACATTAGGCGACGCTGCAGCGATATAGACAACGAGCCGATCGCTGCAGCGTCGCTGTTTAGGTCGCTGTAGAGACGTCAAACACCGGCAACAGCAGAACGATGCAGGAGCGATCCAGTGACGTACTTATCGTTCTCGCTGGTTGTTGCTCCATGAAAAAACATTGCAGGCATTGTTGCTTTTACTGTCAAACATGACGAATCACGCCGACCTGACGACCAAATAAAGTTCCGGACTTTCAGCGACGACCAGCGATGTCACAGCAGGAACCTGATCACTGCTGCGTGTCAAACACAACGAGATCGCTATCCAGGACGCTGCAACGTCACGGATCGCTGTAGTTCTCGTTGGAAAGTTGTTCAGTGTGAAGGTACCGTTAGTCATATTGCTGACCAACATGTTACCTTTCCCACATGAGAAGATTATGCTGGTGATGCAAAACCTTTGTTCTCACTTTACTTAAGCCAAAAGATTCAAGGATTATTTTCCTGCTATTAATCCTGGATACTATAAAAGATTTGATGGTTGGCAACATGGAAAATAATTCCTATGCCCCCAAAAAACTACATAGCACTCGCCACATATACATACATTTTTTTAAACATGTCCAATTGTGGAATTTATTATTATTCCAAGATCTATTAATTAAAATGTACTTTATTTGTGAGAAAGCCCCTTTTCACAGAAACTGCCCATATGTTTCTCTATTTCACTGACACTCCTTATTCTTCCACTTTCCCTCGCAACATAAACTTAAATAGGTAGCTGTAATCTGACCCCTCAGTTAGCTGGCAGTCCTTGTTGTCTAGATTAAGATGGAATTTATCAGATTTCTATCTTAGAGTAAATGAGTAGTTCAGATGACACTAGGAGAAGATAAAGTAGCTCATGTGGAGAAATGGAGACATTTTCTTTTATAAGCTTGTCCTTTTGATTTATGCAGTTCGTTGAAATGCCAGTTCTGATTTTGGGGTGTTCACACATCACATACATTATTTTATGCAAAGAAAAAATTAAAAAATAAAGTAATTTGACAATGTAATTTAAACACACCTTAAGGCAGTTTTTCTTAACTTAACTCAACAGTTCTCAAGACCCACCAATAGGTCATGTTTTCATATATCCTGGGATAATTTCAACACCTGCTCAAGCATCAATTCTATCACCTATGCAATACTAAAGAAATCTTGAAAGCATAACCTGTTGGTGAGTCTTGAGGACTTTAGTTGAGAAACACTGCCTTAATGGCACATGTTGATTTAGGTGTTAAATAACTTGGTTAAGTAAATGCACTTGAAACACATAAACTATTATGTGCTTTGTTTTGTACTATCCTGCTATATTTTTTTACACGTACAGCAGAAGCTACAGATCCACTGCATACATTAGGGCAGGGGCGAACATATCACTAGTGCAACCTGTGCGGTAGCACAGAGGCTCAAGAGGTAAGGGGGCCCATTTCTACCTCAAAAGCAGGTGCAATTATCATTTTTAAGAGCTCTTGGGCTGCAAAGGGCCCATATATTATTCTTGCACAAGGGGCCCTTTTCTGTCTGTGTCCGCCAGTGCATAAGGGTCATTTTCTGTATTTGTCCATATAGGGTCAATATATGCCACTAATAGTTTCAGTTGTAGTGACAATAACGTCTAATGATCCCATTAAGAATCAACAGGAAAAGTTCAAAACCAAGGACAAAGCGAACATTCTTTAGTTTATAACTTTAAAAAAAAAATAGAAATAGATGCATCCAATGGTGAATTATCTGACAATTTTCTGTACAATGGACACTGTTTTTTTACTACTAAGCTTTAAGACTTTTATTACTCAATAAGCTGAGGCTTTATGGTTATTTTATTGCAGATGTCCAGGTTAAAACTGAGCACTCTTTAGAAAAATGTAACTGAAACAGAAAGCTTGGGATATTTATTGGTGAGAGATACACTATGAAAGATTCGTCTTTTTATGCACTAGGTTCAGGATCAGGACCCTCTGATCTCAGATCAGAACATTACCCACTATTTGGACCAGGACTGTTCTGATATAAATTGCTCTGAGTTTTTTCTCATGAAAAGAATGTAACCGTTAATAGATTCATATCTTCATAAACTGTATATAGATTTGCAAATAAGGCAAGTGAAATCCAAGCTAGATCTGGTGTTTGTGCTAAAAATTGGAGACTCTCCCCCGAGAACTTGCAATGTCTTTGAAGTTTCATATTGAAATGAGCGAACAGTGTGCTCATACAGTGCCTTGCGAAAGTTTTCAGCTCCCTGGAACTTTTCAACCTTTTCCCACATAACATACTTCAAACATAAAGATACCAAATGTAAATTTTTGGTGAAGAATCAACAACAAGTGGAACACAACTGTGAATTTGAATGAAATTTATTGGTTATTTTAAATTTTTGTGGAATATCAAAAACTGAAAAGTGGGGCGTGCAATATTATTCGACCCCTTTAACATAATACTTTATTGCGCCACCTTTTGCTGCGATTACAGCTGCAAGTCGCTTGGGATATGTCTCTATCAGTTTTGTACATCGAAAGACTGAAATTCTTGCCCATTCTTCCTAGGCAAACAGCTCGAGCTCAATGAGGTTTGATGGAGATCATTTGTGAACAGCAGTTTTCAGCTCTTTCCACAGATTCTTGATTGGATTGAGGTATGGACTTTGACTTGGCCATTCTAACACCTGGATACGTTTATTTGTGAACCATTCCATTGTAGATTTGCTTTATGTTTAGGATCATTGTCTTGTTGGAGGACAAATCTCTGTCCCAATCTCAGGTCTTTTGCAGACTCCAACAGGTTTTCTTCAAGAATGGTCCTGTATTTGGCTCTATCCATCTTCCCATCAATTTTAACCATCTTCCCTGTCCCTGCTGTAGAAAAGCAGGCCCAAACCATGATGCTGCCACCACCATGTTTGACAGTGGGGATGGTGTGTTCAGGGTGATGAGCTATGTTGCCTTTACACCAAACACATTGTTTGGCATTGTTGCCAAAAAGTTTGATTTTGGTTTCATCTGACCAGAGCACCTTTTTCCACATGTTTGGTGTGTCTCCCAGGTGCCTTGTTGCAAACTTTAAGTGACACTTTTTATGGATATCTTTGAGAAATGGCTTTCTTCTTGCCAATCTTCCATAAGGGCCAGATTTGTGCATTGTACGACTGATTGTTGTCCTATGGACAGACTGTCCCACCTCAGCTGTAGATATCTGCAGTTCATCCAGAGTGATCATGGGCCTCTTGGCTTCATCTCTGATCAGTCTTCTCCTTGTTTGAGATGAAAGTTTAGAGGGACGGCCGGATCTTGGTAGATTTGCAGTGGTATGATACTCCTTCCATTTCAATATGATCGCTTGCACAGTGCTCCTTGGGATGTTTAAAGTTTTAGAAATCATTTGGTTTCCAAATCTGGCTTTACTCTTCTCCACAACAGTATCAGGGACCTGCCTGTTGTGTTCCTTAGTCTACATGATACTTTCTGTGCTTCAAACAGAACCCTGAGACTATCACAGAGCAGGTGCATTTACACGGAGACTTGAATACACACAGGTGGATTATATTTATCATCACTTCTGGAGTGAGTTTGCTGCACTGAAAGTAAAGGGGCCGAATAATATTGCACGCCCCGCTTTTCAGTTTTTTATTTTCCACAAAAATGTAAAATAACCAATGAATTTTGTTCAACTTCACAATTGTGTTCCACTTGTTGGTGATTGTTCACCAAAAACTTACATTTTGTATCTTTATGTTTGAAGCATGTGGGAAAAGGTTAAAAAGTTCAAGGGAGCTGAATAGTTTCGCAAGGCACTGTATATTTCCTCTGCTAAGACTTAAAGACACATGCTTAGTTATCAACTAAAATATTCTGCTGAACAGCTAAGCTTTGCAATCAGAAGTTTCTCTGCAAACTCTAAGCATAGTAATTGCAATACTGGGTGAAAACACTGATACATGTACAATACAGACCAAAAGTTTGGACACACCTTCTCATTTAAAGAATTTTCTGTATTTTCATGTCTATGAAAATTGTAAATTCACACTGAAGGCATCAAAACTATGTATTAACGCATGTGGAATTATATACTTAACACAAAAGTGTGAAACAACTGAAAATATATCTTACATTCTAGGTTTTTCAAAGTAGCCATCTTTTGCTTTGATGACTGATTTGCACACTCTTGGCATTCTGTTGATAAGCTTCAAGAGATAGTCACCGGAAATGTTCTTCCAACAATCTTGGAGGCATTCCCAGAGATGCTTAGCACTTGTTGACCCTTTTGCCTTCTCTCTGCGGTCCAGCTCACCCCAAACCATCTCAATCGGGTTCAGGTCTGGTGACTGTGGAGGCCAAGTCATCTGGCGTAGCATCCCATCACTCTCCTTCTTGGTCAAATAGCCCTTACACAGTCTGAAGGTGTGTTTGGGGTCATTGTCCTGTTGAAAAATAAATGATGGTCCAACTAAACGCAAACCGGATGGAATAGCATGCCGCTGCAAGATGCTGTGGTAGCCATGCTGTGGTAGCCATGCTGGTTCAGTAAGCCTTCAATTTTGAATAAATCCCCAAAAGTGTCACTACCAAAGCACCCCCACACAACCACACCTCCTCCTCCATGCTTCACGGTGGGAACTAGGCATGTAGAGTCCATCCGCTCACCTTTTCTGCGTTGCACAAAGACATGATGGTTGGAACCAAAGATCTCAAATTTGGACTTATCAGACCAAAGCACAGATTTCCACTGGTCAAATGTCCATTCCTTTTTCTTTAGCTCAAACAAGTCTCTTCTGCTTGTTGTCTGTCCTTAGCAATGGTTTCCCAGCAGCTATTTTACCATGAAGGCCTGCTGCACAATGTCTCCTCTTAACAGTTGTTGTAGAGATGTGTCTGCTGCTAGAACTCTGTGTGGCATTGACCTGGTCTCTAGTCTGAGCTGCTGTTAGCCTGCGATTTCGGAGGCTGGTGACTCGGATAAACATATCCTCAGAAGCAGAGGTGACTCTTGGTCTTCCTTTCCTGGGGCGGTCCTCATGTGAGCCAGTTTATTTGTAGCGCTTGATGGTTTTTGCAACTGCACTTGAGGACACTTTCAAAGTTTTCCCAATTTTTCGGACTGACTGACCTCCATTTCTTAAAGTAATGATGGCCACTTGTTTTTCTTTACTTAGCTGCTTTTTTCTTGCCATAATACAAATTCTAACAGTCTATTCAGTAGGACTATCAGCTGTGTATCCACCAGACTTCTGCTCAACACAACTGATGGTCCCAACCCCATTTATAAGGCAAGAAATCTCACTTATTAAACCTGACAGGGCACACCTATGAAGTGAAAACCATTCCCGGTGACTACCTCTTGAAGCTCATCAAGAAAATGCAAAGAGTGTGCAAAGCAGTAATCAAAGCAAAAGGTGGCTACTTTGAAGAGCCTAAAATATAAGACATATTTTCAGTTGTTTCACACTTATTTGTTAAGTATATAATTCCACATGTGTTAATTCATAGTTTTGATGCCTTCAGTATGAATATACAATTTTCATAGTCATGAAAATACAGAAAAAATCTTTAAATGAGAAGGTGTGTCCAAACTTTTGGTCTGTACTGTACATTAAGAACACAGAAGAACAATGGGAGATTAATATTTCTTCTAAAGACATCCATGCAGGAAAGATTCGTTATGGTTAATTCTTAAAAAACCCAGCATGTTTGAAAAAAATTACTCATGTTAAATAATCTCCTGACAGATGAAGGCTTAAAAAATTAAGTAAGTACTAATATAAGGCTAGTTTCACATTTGCGTTACAAACCGCAGCGTTTAATCCGCAACCTCAAACGTACGAAAAACCACTTGCAAATGCGTACAAACCCAGCGTTTTTTAGACGCATAAGGTAACGCATGCGGTTAAAAAAATGCAGTGTTTACACGCTTTTTTATGTGCTTTGCATGCGTTTGCATTTTCAGTGCACATGGTGGAAAATTTAACAGGAGAAATATCTAGATAAACAGACACCGCCAATGGGACTACAGTGGGTGTGTATTATGGGATATCTATATATAGACCCTTGGACTGCTGAAATCTTAACAGTTTGCTGCTGTATCCTGTGTCATGATGGATCTTCACATGGAGAGCTTTTATTTCAACCTGGATTTAAACATCAAGCTGTTTCTTACCTGTGCGTTTGCTTGGGAGCAACACAGAAATAGAGAACGTCAGAGAAGGACACGGCGTAGGCGTTTTTGGAGACCCCCCATTATTGAACTCCGGGAGAGCCGTGTAGCCTATCACACACTATATGGCGAGCTTAATGCCAACCCGGACAAATTCCCGGAATATAGTAGGATATCTCAAGACTCTTTTCGGGATGTGCTTGGTTGTGTCCAAGGAGCCATCCGGAGACAGGACACCCAGCTCCGTAGAGCGATTCCAGCAGAGGATCGTCTCTTGGTTACATTAAGGTACGTAATAATTCTAAACAAATGGCTGGCATAATTATTGTTGGTCTGCCATGTATTATTTGTACTTTCCTTTATGTATTTAGCTAAACACCACCATAAATGGAATTGATTGTAATTTTATTTTTTTATTTTATTTCTGATTTCTGGCAACCGACGAGAGCTTATCATCCCTCCACTTTCAGTACCGGCTTGGAATTTCCATCCTGTCTGGAATAGTTGCGGACACCTGACGGGCTTTACGGAACGTTCTCCGGGATGAATTTATACCACTACCCACGGAGGACATGTGGATGGAAATTGCAGAAAAATTCTGGAGTGTGTGTGATTTCCCCAACTGTTTGGGAGCGGTGGACGGAAAGCACATACGCATTATCAAACCCGCCAGAACTGGATCGGAGTACTTCAACTACAAAAAAACATTTTTCTGTTGTGCTCATGGCAATAGCAGATGCGGACTGTCGCTTCATCGCTGTGGACATTCGAGCTTTTGGCCGTGGCAATGACTCACAGACTTTCAAGAACTCTGATATGGACCGACGTGTGCATGGCAAAAATTTTAATTTTCCACTGCCACGACCTCTCCCAAGCACTCAAGGCCCACCAATGCCATTTGTTATAGTTGGGGATGAGGCCTTTCAGATTTGTGAAAACCTACTGAAGCCATATTCCAGTCTGGACTTTAACCACACTAAAAGGATTTATAACTACAGACTGACCAGGGCCCGAAGAAAAGTAGAGTGTACCTTTGGGATTCTAGTCTCAAAATAGCGCATTCTTGGGACAGCCATTTATATAAATATGGAGACAGTTGATGAGGTGGTCAAAGCCTGTATGGTTCTACACAATTACATAATGGCTAAGGAGTGACCCAACATTGAACTGGATGAACCAGTTGCAAACCCATTGCCGGATTACCAGCATCACCCTCTGCGGTCAACTGTTGAAGTTGGCCACATGCGGGACCAAGTTGCTGCCTATTTTGATTCTGATATTGGATGTGTGGCATGGCAAGACAATATTGTGTAAAATGTCCTGTTGGGTTTGTGTCTGTACCAGTTATGTTTTAAATGTTACTAATATTTTTGTTAATAAACTTTGTGTTTTGATATCTTGACCGAGTCAACTATGTATTTCCTCTAAAAACCACTTAGGTTGCTAGTGATAAGGTAGTTGACGTAATTACTTCCTGAATCTGTTCTGCAGTATCTATTGGATGCAGACTGAAGAGACGATGGAGGTATAATACAAAGCAGATCTACACTCATCAAGTCAGGTGTCAAATAATGAATTCATGATGCACAAATAACAGCCTCATTAATTCACTATTTCTGACACATGTCCAGGTGAGTATAGATATGCCTTGAATGACTTCCATCGTCTCTTCAGTTTGTGTGAAATAGATTACATACCCTGAAGAAAAAATGGAGGTTATACAAGGCAGTTCTCTTCTCACCAGGTCAGGTGTCAAAAATAATGAGTTCAAGACACAGAGTTTTGTGCATCATGAACTCACTATTTATGACACATGACCTGTTGAGTATAGTTCTGCTTTGTATTACCGCCATTTTCTCTTCAGTCTGCAACATAGATTAATCAGACTGAAGAGATTATGGAGAAAATACAAGTTATATTTTTTTTGCCACCTCATAGCTCTATGCCAAACACACAAAGCTGCAGTGTTGTACTTAATAACTACTGGAGCTATGAGTTGGCAAAAAAATATAGTGTGCGGCGCAGTGTTTTATTAGGCTCACGGTGTGTGTTGCTGGCGGCGAAATACAAAAGTAACCAATCATTATTGGGAACAAAAAACATTATTATTTATTTTTTAACGAAAAAAAATTAGCTGTGCCTGCTTGGAGTAGAGTGACGGACCTGGGCGTGTGTAGCTGTGAGGCCTGGCTAAGTGTGGACGACGCAGGGGTGGCAGGAGAAGGGAATTAAAGTAGTGGGGTCTGGAAGTTCGGGGATGGGGCTTGACACATGAGAGGCCTGAGGCAAACCTGACATTACAGACACATTGGGAGGTGATGGGGGAGGAATACAAATAGTATGCTGTTTTTTATTTCTTTTCCCTTTTTGGGATATACGTGGTCTGGGAAGCCTCGGTGGGCTCATTTGTTGCGGCCTGGTCGTGGTGGGCGACCTGTCAGGGTCTGGCTGCTGCATTGTGCTCATAGAGCAGACAGCCATGCCAGAGTCCATTGTGCTCATAGATTGGAAGGCCATGCCAAAGTCCATTGTGCTCGTAGAGTGGAAGGCCATGCCAGGGTCCTGCTGCATCGTGGTGGTGGTGGTGGAGCGGAAGGCCATGCCAGGGTCCTGCTGCAACATAGTGGTGGTGGAATGGAAGGTCATGCCAGGGTCCTACTGCTGCATGGTGGTGAGGAAGGCCATTCCTGGGTCCTGCTGCATCGTGGTGGTGGTGGTGGGGAAGGCCATGCCAGGGTCCTGCTGCTGCATGGTGGTGGGGAAAGCCATGTCTGGGACCTGCTGCATCGTGATGGTGGTGGAGAGAGAGGCCATGCCAGGGTCCGGCTGCTGCATGGTGGTGGCAGTGGAAGAGGTCCAAGCTGGAGCAGCAGTTGTCATGGTGGTGGCGGTGGGCTGTCCAACAGCACTCGGCATGGTGTTAGTGCTGTAGTGGTGTCCGGTAGTGCTTGGAATGGAGGTGGCCGTGCAGTGGTATGTAGCAGAGCTCGGCATTGAGGTCAAGCATGACAGTGTTGGCACAGGTGAATATGCCACCACTGTCTACTGAAAATACCGACTCTGCTGCATAGCCTGCACGTAAGCAGCATTGCAGGCCTGCATGACACTAAGCTGGAAATCAGGAGTAAGGTGTTCCGACATGCCCTTCTCTATTTGATTGAAAAATGATGTGCTGGCCTCTGGAGGTCGGCTTTCACTTGGTCAAGGCTTTTAGTGACCTCCTGGATAAGTGTATTCATATGGCTTATGGCACTATCCAGTTGGTCACCCATCAACTTGAGACCATCATGAAAGACCGAACTCAAGTGCAAAAACTCGGGCATGAGTAACCTGTCCGAGGCCCTCTGCCACTGCCGGGAAGAGCCCAAAAATAAAGAGTCAGAGGACTGGGACAGGGGAACACCTGATGGACCAGCTTCCTGGTCTCCAGTCTGTGTGGCAGGCCCACTTACTGCAGCGCTGCTGGAAGGCTGGGACGGGTCCGTGGCTGTTTGATGAACGACCACTCCAAAACCAGGGTCAAGAGTGCTGCTCCATGTGCTGTGAAAAAAGAAGAAAAAATTACATTAATACAAAACATTTACTATAGTAAAGCGCCAACTCCTGTTGAATAAAAAAATACAGATTAGGCAATCCAACATAACCCATTACACCACAAAATATACTTATGTTCTCTGGGCAAGGACCTGTCTAAAAAAAGCAAGGATGTGGTGATATTTGTATTTGCGGATCCATGCTCCAGAACCACTAGGAACCCAGCTCTCTTGACGAAGGTCCTTGTTGAAGCAATCCTTCATTGAACGGCAACATGTTTTGACTTTGAGCACTGTTGAAAAATATAAATAATGGTTAGACAATGCACTTTTGACCGTGATCACACAACTGTGTGTGATGTGAGAAACTCCTGAGAGTTTCTCTCATCACACACAGTTGTGTGATCCTGGCCAAGGTCACTGATGCAGCACACGGCATTGCTATACTTACAAAATCCATTTTGGACCTGAGTCGGGGCGTTGTCCCAGCCATCACACATCGCTTTGGCCACCTCATTCCATAGCCGCCGGATCGTCATGTTGTCCGAGTGCTGCGGAATCGGGTGTCCCACAACGGGACTCACTCATGGACCAGGGAGATTAGGAGGACATTTTCAATGAGGTCCTCATCCCATTCTGGAACCTAAAAAATAAATAAAGACATTAATGTTGGAGACATTAACATAAGGAAAAGAAAGAAAACAGAGACAGAAAACTGGCATGAATATTGAAAGTCAAGGAAAAAAAGTAGTCAAGAAGAAAAAGGTAAAGAAAGAGGAAAGTAAAGAAATGAACATTCAAGAATTGTAAAGTCAGGATACAATAAACAGTCAGCCAGGTATATGTACACGCTGCCGGTTTGCCACCCGACCATGTCCACGCTGCTCCTGCTCAACCTCTGCTGCAGTGGAAGAACTGCTCTAAAAAAAGGAAAAAAAATTGTCACGTGTAGATGTGACAGTGAATTCTTACCAATCTGAAGAGGTAAGTACTCACTTCACTGACATTTTCTGCTTGTGCAGGCCCAGGCCGTTACTCCTCAGAAGAAGAAGATGACATTCTGATGCATGCAGAAAGACAAACATGGCAGAAATTAGGACATATAGAGAAAGAAAATAGAAAATCAAGAAATTGGCTTTGATACTCACATAGTTCAGAGTGTTGATTCCTCCCAGGTTCCTGTGTCTGTCTGCTCTTGTTCCCAGCCTGCTGAGTTGTGGACTGCAAATGCCTACTCCCTCCTTTTATCAGTTTGTATGTGGGGGGTGGCTAATCAGTGTCTAGACATGTTTTCCTGTGGTGCAACGCATATGCTCACAAACTCAAGCAAACGCAGTGCTTGCAAACGCATGCATTTGCATAGACCATAATGCGTTTTTTTGCCGCATTCCTCCCACTAACAACTGCATACGTTTCTAGGCAGCAAATTGAAGCCTCTAAAATTACTACATGTAGCATTTACCGTGCCAAGCCGCAGACGACGAAACGACGCATGCGTCGTCAAACACGGCAAAACGCAAACAATCGCAGACACCTGCTTCCCTAATGTTAAAGATAGGAATACACGCAAATGTGAAACCAGCCTAAATGTTGTATCACACCTATTGAAAAAGGCAAACATGCCAGAGCTTGGATGTTTGGATGTACAAAAAAGGCACAGACAAGGGAGGAAAAATAGCAAGTAAATAAATGGTGTCCGAGAAAGTGCAGCAGTCCGGAAGTAAGGTGTATTATGAATGTTTTGATGTTCAAAAGTCCGACTATGACCAAAACATTGCTGCTACCGTCACACACCTTTGTATAACCAGAGACCCGGTCGTAGAGGGATATACAGATTACTGTAAATAATAATAATTTTCTAATAAAAAATAATCCTTGAGTTTATTGACCCGGTGCATCTTGGCAGCTCACTAACCTAAACTGGATAGAATATACAACTTATCCAGGCCCCTAGGGGCAAGATATAGTACAACCTGTTCGCTCTGCACAGAATACAGTAAGCAGGGGTACCCGAAGATAATGTACTGTGTAATGATAACGCACTGCTGAGAGATCAATGCATGTATTATAATGCACCACCCATAGGGTGGGAGTAAAAGGAAGGAGGGTTTCTATTTCTAGTATGTGTAGATAGGAGGAATCTACCTAAGGTTATTCCAGATTGGAACGCAATAGACTAAGAGGCGTCCAACCAGGAATAAGTGCAGAGTGATCATGAATCAGAGCGTAGACGTAGGGCAGTGTGGGCTGCACAGGCGCGCTCAGCTGCATTAGGTGGGAGCACAGCGCTCCATTTGGAACATGCACAATAGCAATGTGAGATTAGAGCGCAGGTGGGAGCGCTTTGAACATACTCCACTCGGAACCTGAGATTAGAACACAGACGCAGTACATGCAATGGGTGAGCTGAGCGGCGCAGGCGCACTAAGTCTCATCATGTTGGAACGCAGTCAGCAGGGCTGCATTCCATTCAGACCAGGCGCAGCTCGGGCTGTATACCCAAAATGCACCTGGAAAAGTAACCTTCCTTTCAAGCAACAGGAAGCGGAAGAGCACCGTGCACACATGAGCGGGTCTTCTTAAACCAAGGTTAGTTAACAGTTCAGTAATGTATCACTTCATATCGAGACACATGCTTTAGAATCGGGCCTCCTGATGAGCCAGAGGGGCGAAACGCGTTGAGGCAAGAGAAGGCGGGCGGCGCGGCTTACGGCCTAATGATGAGTATCACTACTATTGAATAGACTCATGAGCCGGTTATGATACCCTGCACCATAAGGAATTACTGCTGTGAAAATCCCTGCAATATCAAATAGTGAGGGATTAAGGTGCTAGGGATGACTCTGTGATTTTGTGGCTCAGAGATATTTGTACTGATATCATGTGATTATATATATACAGGAGAAATAATCAGGAATATGCAAAACTTGGACATTTTGCCGACCCTTGCCGTAATACATGTTCTTTATTGTTTTTAATAGGATTGGGGGATGAGGTTTTTCTTAGTTATAGGATTGATCTCTGTATAGATATCAGGGGACCCTTCAGAACTGTATCTTGGGTAGAAGGGTAACATTCACTGTAGGGTATATCTAATGACCCTAGGGTAAGCCATTGGTGAGCGGGGGCACCACAACGCTCCCCCTAGGGTGCCAACCCCCGCAGCTAGGTAGGCATCAGTATAGGTACCATAATAGGATACAGCAAAATCATCCCCCAACCAGTGTTATTTTCACCTGTTTTTTTTTTCACCATTGTTTGCACTTTTGTTTTTCCACGGTGATTTAATGTGTCAGTAGCCACAGGTTCGTGGCATTTTAATGAGTCTTAATAAAAAATCGAGTTTTATGGGAAATATTTATGATTAATGATATTAATATAAACTCAGTATATATTATTTGGAAAATTTAATTACCAGAGACCCAGACAAGACAAATGGACTTGTAAATACTGTGGTCAGACAAACCCAGAATGGAGAAACACTTGTATGACCTGTGCCGCAACCCGACCTAAGTGAATTGCACTAAAACCTGTCCAGACAAGATCACATGTAGTGACATAAGAAGCTGACACAGGAAGGTGGTTAGTGGGTAGTGGGGACATTGACTTTTTGGGAGTAAGCTGATAGTAATCCTTTTGGGAAGGAAGTTGTAGAATAGCATGTCACCCCAACCGATCATCCAGTCACCTCCACCACCAGACCCATTACCAGAGAACCAACCACATCAGGACCAAGAAGGGTGAGTAGGGTAAGACAGATAAAACAGTTGCCTGACCCAGAGAATCAACCTTTCCCATTTTACAGACAAATAAAGACAATACAACAGATGTATAAGTGCACCTGGGCAGACCTAGAGAGTTTGGTGAGTGTGCAAAGGCAGGTGATGTACTAGGACACATAATTAAGACACACACAAATGTGACAAAGGATCAAGCATGGGGCATGGATGATAAATCTGCACAGTCTGGGGCGACATACTGAGAATCACTAAAAGAATGGGCTTTAGTGAAACAATCAGAGCAGTCTGTACTCCTGACTGACGTGACACAGCAAAAAGGAGAGATGCACTTTGGATGGTTACAGCTGAGATGGGCAGACATGGGGTACAGTCCCATAAACCCACTCGATGTTAAAATATTGGTAAATGCAGTTATTGACTTATGAACAAATGCTTACGAGACACAGTACAGAAAGCCAGACCTGAATGGAGAAATGTAGATCCAAAAGACCTTCTGAAAGTGGCTAAAGGAGTTGAACAAACCAGGACAATAAGACGACCTGTCATGTATGCTGAAGCACAAAGAAAACTGTAGAGACTAGGGTTGAGCGATACGGGTCGAAAATATTCAAAAGTCGCCGACTTTTGGCAAGGTCGGGTTTCATGAAACCCGACCCCTGTGTGGGGTCGGCCATGAAGTCGGCGATCTTTTGAATCTAGAATCGGAATTCCGATACCGATTCCCAATATGTTTAAGATATCGGGAATTGGTATCGGAATTCAGATTTAAGTGTAAAATAAAGAATTAAAATAAAAAATATCGCAATACTTACCCTCTGACGCGCCCTGGTACTAACCGGGAACCTTCCTTCCTTAGAATCAGCCTTCCAGGACCTTGCGATATTGACGCTGGATCTCCCGCTGACATCGCTGAATCAGCGTGTGTGACGCCGATTCAGCGATGTCTTCGCTGGTAACCAGGGTAAACATCGGGTTACTAAGCGCAGGGCCGCGCTTAGTAACCCGATGTTTACCCTGGTTACCATCGTTAAAGTAAAAAAAACAAACGCTTCATACTTACCTACCGCTGTCTGTCCTTCGCGCTCTGCTTCTCTGCTCTGGCTGTGAGCACAGCGGCCGGAAAGCAGAGCGGTGGCGGCCCTGCGCTTAGTAACCCGATGTTTACCCTGGTTACCGGCATCGTTGGTCGCTGGAGAGCTGTCTGTGTGACAGCTCTCCAGCGACCAAACAGCGACGCTGCAGCGATCCGGATCGTTGTCGGTATCGCTGCAGCGTCGCTTAGTGTGACGGTACCTTTAGACTCAGATTTTCTAGGTTCCTTGAGGTTCTTAATGAGACTAATGCAATACAGAGACTCCTTTTTAAATCCAGCCAATTGGTTTAGTGGACTAGCGGGATGGATTTTTTCGTATTTTACAGACTTGCATGCAAGTTTTATTGTTTTGTTTATTGCTGTATGTAGCTATAAAAGCGCTAATATATGCATTACATAAGCTATTAAATAGTGTATGTGTATGGAAGGAATCTAAGGCTGAGCCTTCCATAGTGTGTCATAGACCTCAGATAACCACTGCTGATGGGCGAAGTGAGTGTCCACACTGAGGGTGGATGGGCAAAGCAGGTAGAATGTCTGACATTGGGTCTCACCAGTGAGGCCAAATCAGGAGGTTACACCCTTCATTGACAAGCACGCTTGGAGAAAAAGTAAACCGCACAGTGCTGTGAGCAAAGTCTGATCTAATGAAGCAAGAGGCAGTATTTTATACCATTTACAACAAATGTAATTCTCAATGTAATTCATGTAGCTGTCCCCCCTGTTACCCTTGGTCATGCTGACCTTTATTTCCCACGTACCCAGAACATGCTGTTTGCTGACTATTGAAAACATATAAGATAAGAAGTATACAATCCTTGAAGAGGAGACTACCAGACGACAGCATCATAAGAATACATTCTAGCAATTCTAGCTATGAAAGGCAAAATGCAATTAAAGGCAAAACATTTACCCATCTATATCACAATGATGCTGAATGTATGAGGCCGCAGACAACACTTTTATATCTCAGGTGTTGGGTCTCGAGTTCCCGCTTCTGCGCGGGGGGAATCTCAAGCCATCTCCGCTGTGGTCTCCCATTCTTATCCAGCCGCAGTGGAGTCTGCTCGGCAGGGACGTCGGTCCCAGCGTCTTGCTCGGTCTCACTCTGTACAGAGAGTTACTGCTGCTTCTTCAGCTTCTGCCATTAAAGCCAGTGCTGGTCAGCAGCAAGCGTACTTCTCTGGGACTAAGTCCTTGTCTGCACACACTGAGCATGCCCAGGGCAAGATCTCCCGTTGGAGATCGAGGGTCATGTGCTCAGGCTCTGCAGCACATTCCATTGGTCCTCTTGGCAGGTCTTGGAAGGGCAAAGTTTCTGTGGCCACTTCCTGTGCTGCAACTATATAAACTGCACATGACCGCACGGCCATGCGCTAGTGTACAATTGTTAATGTGTGTATGTTGTGAGTGCAAGTCATAGTAACATAGTAACATATTAACATAGTTAGTAAGGCCGAAAAAAGACATTTGTCCATCCAGTTCAGCCTATATTCCATCATAATAAATCCCCAGATCTACGTCCTTCTACAGAACCTAATAATTGTATGATACAATATTGTTCTGCTCCAGGAAGACATCCAGGCCTCTCTTGAACCCCTCGACTGAGTTCGCCATCACCACCTCCTCAGGCAAGCAATTCCAGATTCTCACTGCCCTAACAGTAAAGAATCCTCTTCTATGTTGGTGGAAAAACCTTCGTCCTTGGATACCCCTACCCTATTGAATGTCTGTTCGCGGAAGGTGTATGGTTGCTATCTAGCGCCCGACTTATCCTACAGCACGAATCACACATTACAGCGTCCAGTTGCTGTGACCGCCAGTACGGCGCCGTGCACCTCCTCTGTGCTTTCCTTACCCAAGCCTGGGTGGTTAGTGGCGTTCGTCAGTGCGGCACCGCATGCACTCTTGTGCCTTAATATTGTTATTCAGTTTCCTTACACACCCAGTTGCGGTGTTGTGCCAGAAAGGGTCTAATCGGACTTCAATCCTAGCTGGGGTTGAGTTTGCTGACTACTTGCTCGCGCTCTATGTGCGGTACCGCGGTCCTGTGACGCAACAGGATCGCTTCCTTCACGCTGGGTGAAGTTTAACCCACGTGTGTATACTTATGAGTACCGCCATATAGTCCGTCATTACTTGGCAGCAGGTTCCATCTCTGCACGGTGGACCCCGGGCTGCGAACGCACCATACTCTATCTGTCTTATTATTTGGTGCGTTCCGCTAGCCCTAACATCAGGTGGCCAGTATGAAATAAATGTCCATTTTCGGGTGCCATTCTAGCTTCATCTGACGATTATAATTACTCCAATCACAAACTGTATCAACACTTATTGAAAATATGCCATCACTGATCATTTGGACAGCCACTGATCATTGGATTTAAGAGCTGTATTAATGCCTTGGTGTTGCATCCCTATCAAAATTTTTCATGCATAGAGCTGATCTTGACCAAACACTGAACAGAAAACTACAGGAGAGTTCCATTCAAGAGAACAGGATTGTGCTGCCTACTGTACACTGTACAGACAGTAAACCCAGGCAACCATTATAAAAGTAATATCTTTGCAAAGTATGCTGTGTTAATGAAGATTGATGGCCCCATCAATATGAGTGGACATCCAGCCAGTTAAAGGGGTATTCTCAAGTTGTCTCTAGATCAGCTAAGAGCAGTGCAGTTTCCTTATTTCCTGATTTCTAGCAGGGCAGTCTGTCATCCTTGAGTGACAAATATGGTGAAGGGTAAAACCGTAGTATTCATAGAATTATAAAGCTTAGCACAATTTCTGCTGTAATGCATTGAGCCACCAATGGTTTTTCTAAGTCTACTTTGATATTACTTTCTTTACACATAAAGATAAAAGGGAATTTGAACCAGCACACAGAGAGATAAGAGAGCCATGATTAGATCTGATCAGAAAACTGTGGCATGGTGATGTTGCAAATGAGGGAGGGGAAGGAGGTGAGATCAAAACTGCTGGATAGAAATAAATGGGATGGAGACAGGTGGCTGGGATGTTAAGAGTTAACCCCTTTCCATGAATGTAACTTCTGCACATTCTTGGCCAGGCTCTAATGGCCAGACTCCATGGAAACGATCTTTGCACTATGAAAGACAAAAGCTTTCATTACAATAAAATGACAGCAAGTAGAATAAGCAAGTCAGTTGCCAGCTTGCTTTTTTCATTCTGTCTAACTAGTTAAAGCAATTTAAGAACTTGGGAACACACCTTTAAATCCCCATCAACATGAAAGTATTGCTATATCCAAGCAATATGCCACCACTATCTGTGCAATAACTTATTAGTAAATGAAATCACATTGCATTGCTTATCAAATTATAATTCTGAATCAGGGTTATAATTCAGAGCAGTATTGGCAACTCTGCAAGCTTCACAGCTGAAATCTCCCAGCATTACGTATCTCAGATATGCAATCTCATAAGTTCAGTTTTTAGACTAGGCACTATGAAGTAATCTGGTAGAGGAAAACTAGCTTTGCTATTTCATTAATGCAGTAATGCAGTTTAGCTTTGTTTGCAATCACTCAATTAGCTTGCTGGTTGTTTTTAGTCATGACCAGTGGAAAGTGAGATGCAGTTATGTACAATAATACAGGGAAGATAAAATGGTTAAAGATGAGCCAGCAACAAAAATGCTCAGATGCGCATTACTTGAATCAAGCAATTCCTAATGCTCGCATGCTCATTTCGAGTAACGAGTATAATGGGAGTCAAAGGGAAATGCGAGCATTTTTCCAGGAGACTCTACAAGGAGGTCTGAGGGACAGTGAAAACTTTTAAATGGATGGAAACAGTGCTGAATGGAAGGAGAACAGCATGGGGAGGACCCCTGGAACCATCTCTGACTCCCAGGTCACTGCTGAAAACAATAGTGTCACACTTTTACTCCACATTGAAGGCTGACAATAAAACATTCAAAATCAATAAGAAACTGGAGTTTACAGGAAAAAAAAATTCAAAAACATTTTCTCCTGTGTAATGACTTGTATATAAGGCAACATTTAAATAGGATTTTAAAAAATAATAATTTAAGTAAACAAAAATTGAAATGTTTAATAAAAAGTTGGAAATTTCAGTGTAATTTATGAAGGAAGCAAGAACCGTCAAAAATTTGATGGAGGGACTCAGCTACACCCTATATTAGACATAAAGGAGTGCCTCATTCTGTTCAAATTATCATGTAGTGGTACTCCTAGACTCATAAAGGTTATGCATCCATACACCCTTGAATGCACCAACTGTATTATCTTATTCAAATATTGTGAACAAAGTGTAGTTGTGGTACTGCCACACTCACAGAAGGTCTGCACACAGTTCAAAGTCTGCTAAACATTACAAGATGGGTCATCCATAGACCCTTGAAGGCACCCACTGTAGTACATAATTCAAATGTTAAGAAAGAAAGTATAGTTTTGGTACTTCTACACTCATAGAGACTCTGCACACAGTGCCAAGCCAGAAAATAATTATAAGAGGGTAAATCATACACCCTTGAAAGCAACAACTGGAGTACCTCATAAAAAAATAAGAAAGGTAATTCTGGTACTTCTACACTCATAAGAGCTCTGCACACAATGCAAAGCCAGAAAAAAATTATAAGTAGGATCATCCATACTACCTTGAATGCTACAAATGGAGGACCTCATTCAAATATTGAAGAGTAAAAACACTTTATGTCTTGCTGTCATCTGGTGGTGTGGAAAAGTTGGGGCTAATCCAAGCATTATTCATTTTTATCATTATGGCGCCATTTTAGTAGATCTCAGGAAGGAGAGATGCAAGGTTATCCTTGTTGCGTGGGTCTAGCAGGGTAAACAATCAGTACTCTTTTTTTAGCCATGAAGAATATAACGTTAGGGTCTTGGGAAAAAGGCAGCGGTACATAAATTCCACCATATGTGTCTAGTTTCCTACAGCCAACCATCTCCATGATAATGACAACTCTCCATTTCCTCCTTCTCTTTCTACTTATTCCCATCCTAAGCCCATCCACGTAGGAGAGATGGGACAAAGCTTGTGTGGGTACTAGCCTCTGTTGCACTAGCAACGAGCTCCTGTTCTTCCTCCTCCTCAACAACAACCGTCACTTCCAAATTTTTACTCAATCTGCAATGAGCAGATGAGATGAGGCTCAGCTGGATAGTATCGCCCTGTCTCATGTCTTCCTCAATCTTCACCTGATTTGCTTACAAAGCTTCAGGTTTAATTGTGAGCAGCGACTGTTTAAGTAGACATAGAAGCGGGATTGTTGCCCTGAATATGGCATCATCACCACTCACCATCTTTGTAAAGTCCAAAAAAGTCTTGAAGAATGGCACAAATATCAGACAATCGTGCCCACTCTAAAGTTGTTCTGTGCAGAAGCAGACCAGAATATAGACGAGCCTGTTGGAGCTGGAATTCCACAAACAGTCTTTGCTGCTCACAAAACCTTGCCAGTATGTGCAGTGTGGAGTTGCAGCACGTGGACATAGTTGGTGAGCTGTCACTTGCATTCGCTGCTACAGAACTGGCAGAGTGGCAGAAGCTGTAGCTAACTTGCGGAAATGGGTGCTGACACAGCGTATCTTGACCAGAAGCTCTGCAAATCTGGGTAAGTTTTCAGAAACCGCTGAACTGCCACATTGAGAACGTGGGCCAAACATGGTACATGTGTGAGCTTGCCAAGCGTCACAGCTGCCACCAGGTTATGGCCATCACATACGACCTTGCCTAGTTTTAGGTTCAGCAGTGACAGACACAGATCTGTCTGGTTTATGTTTCCTTTCAGCAACTCTGCAGTTTGTTTCCTAGACAAATTAGCTTCAGCATTTTGCCACTTCGCTGAGGCAGTGCTGCAGAGCTTCTAGCTTCTGGTTGATGTGGACGATGTGCTGTGAGATAATACATTGGAGATGAAGGATGAGAAAGAGCGGAAGTAGGGCCAGCAATCCTCAGTGTTGGTAGAACAATGTGCCTTGCCAGGGTGGGACTTGGCCCCAGCACAGCTCCACAGTGTTCATCCAGTGTGCCGTCAGGGAAATGTAGCATCCCTGACCAGCACTGGCCCACGTGTTGGTCACAAAGTGGACAATCCAAGTAAGTGCACTGGTAATGACAAGGGTGATGTTCGTGGACATGTACTGGTACAGAGCAGGGATGCCACAGTGGGAGAAATAGTGACAGCTGGGGATCAAGTACAGAGGGATGGCTGCCGCCATTAGTCGGCAGAAATCCTCCATGTCTACAAGCCTAAACAGAAAAATTTCACAGCAAGCGGCCTGTAAATGTGCCTGTTTAGCCTCTGAGCATGTGGGAGGGTGGCTGGAAATTTTCTTTTTCATTAAAAGGCCTGGGATGAGGATGACTGAACGCTGTGCTGGAACAAGGATTTGGAAGCGCTTGATGATGGTGTCCTAGAATGTGGAAGGACAGGTGCAGGGTGGGAGGCATATGTGCCAGTGTCATGGACAGTAGATGGGCAAACACTTAGGACAGAGAAAGACATGGTGGTGTCACCTGCTGGCACCAATTGTGGACCAGGGCATTCGGACCACTGAGTCGGGTGCTTAAATGACATGTGCCTGATCATGCTGGTGGTGGTTAGGCTCTTAGTGGTCAGGCCCGTGCTGATCTTGACATGCCACAGGTTGCAAATTACCATTTTTTCTCTCAAAAGTCTCTTTAAAAAAGTCCCATACTGGGGAACACCTAACACTGACAGAAAAATTCACAAGTGCCAATACTCTGTGCAGCAGTTGCCTGCCTTCTCGTTCTGGTCACCACACTGCCTCTTCCTGCCTGTATTGGTGCTGCCAATCCATCCCCCTCAGTGCTGCTAGTTTTGATCTGCATGCCAAATTCCCAGGTCGGGTCAGTGACTTCGTCATCCACAACCTCGTCTTCCAGTGCCGCACCCTGGTCCTCCTGACTTGGTGACTTAGCAACAAACTGAGTTATCGGCAACTGTGTCAAATCATCTATTTCCTTATACAAAACTTGCCTTTCCCCAGTGTCATTCTATAAGTTTTGTGTTTAACTAAAAAAGCATGTCTTGCCCCTCTTGAAACATGCCAGTGAACTGTAGCTGGACAGTAGTTTTTTCTCATTTTAAACCACCAGAATTTTACAAAAAGCACATTCAACTGTATGATGACAATAGTCATTTTTTTGTAGCAAAAAATGTGTGAACTGTAGCAGGCCAAGCAACTTTTAGAAATTTTGAAACTTTGGAATTTTACACAAAGCATGTTTAACTGTAAGGATAATGATAGCCAATTTTCAGAACAAAAAATGTAGTGAACTGTAGCAGGACAAGCGGTTTTTACAAATTTAAACCACTGTTAATTTCTACAAAGCACATTCACCTGTATGGATGACAATAGTCAATTTTTGGGTCAAAAACTATAGAAGGTCAATTGGTTTTTACAAATTTTAAACCTCTGAAATTTTACAAAAAGAAGGTTCAACTATATGGATGACAATAGTCAATTTTTGGAACAAACATTTTTGTGAACTGTAGCAGAACAAGCGTTTTTTACATATTTTAAACCACTGTTAATTTCCACTAAGCACGTTCAACTGTACACAAAGCATGTTAAACTGTATGAATGACAATAGCAATTTTTGTAGCAAAAAATGTTAACTGTAGTAGGCAAAGCAATGTTTACAAATTGTAAACCACCGAAATTTTGCACAAAGCATGTTAAACTATATGGATGACAATATGGTCAATTTTTTTACCCCCAAAAAAAGAAATATGGTCACATGCAGCAGGCAGGAATCCCACATGTTTATTGGCTGTGTAACAGGTGCCAAACATGCGGGGCGGGGATTTGAGCATTCAAACCAAGCACCAGCCAGTGCTCAATGAGTGCCGAGCACATTCTTAGCACCAGATACTCAAGTGATATCTGAGTATCACTGAGCACGTTTGCTCAGTAATGATCAATGCAAATTAATGAAATGCACAATAAATACACACATGCGTCCATCTGGACTTTTTAAATTGCCCATAGTGCACCAATTAGGTTTTTTAATTGCTCCTAATTCTCCAACTATAAATTAATGTTGCCTTGTCCCATTTACATTTTAAATGGAAATGAGTTATAGTTTCTACTCTTTAAATATTATATGTGTACATAATACAAACAGGATGGATCTGTGCAAAACCCCTATACATTTTTTAGATTTTTCATAGCGAAAATCAATTTTTTAAGGAAAGGTGATCTTTGTGAGTCCTAGGAGCAGAAAAATGCTGCTTTAAAGAATGTGGACAAGCAAAAGCCTATTACTTTTCAAAGCAGCAGCAAGCAAAATCTACATGGGAAATTTCAAGGCTCCCAGCTCTGGGGGTGCCCTTGATGTCTCACAAATGAATATTTTATTTTTCCAAAGAAAGCTGTATAAAAAAGCTGCAGGCCTGCTGTGATCTGAGTGCTGCCTTCTGCCAGAGAAAGACAACAAATGTAGAAACTCTGTAATTGTTCTGTGGTTTGTTTGACATGTTAGAAAGAGGCCATGGATTGCTGTTACACTTAGTGACAGACATTTCAGGCAGTATTAAAAATACAACCAGACAGCTAGAGAAGGAAATCAATGAGGTTTATCCCTACTCTAGCTGCTGTGACATGTTCTTGCTTTTCAAAGGTTGTTTGATTTACTGCTTTGCCAAAAGTAAAAACACTGAAAAGTGCAGGCCAAGCTATAGGGGGTACAGAGCTTGCAGTCAAATCATAGTCATACTGGTTTAGAAGGCCTTTTGGCTATATACGAATACCTTGCTGTGAGAAAGGGCACAGCATAGTTTTAAGTCATTACACATATTGCATTGGGTCCCAAGAGCTTCAATTAATACCTGAACTCAAAATGACAATGTTGTCTCGTCAGAAGAAGAAAAAGTAAATTACGTTGCAACGGTGCTATGATGATGCAGCCACAATACCAATCACATAGACCCTTAGAAGTGAATGGAGAATCAGGTAGCAGTGCACATTACCTGTCAAGGCACAGCTGTCGGGTGACCTGGGACCAGGGGCTCCTTCCCTGTTTCTAACACTAGCTCCCCTGATTCCTGGGTAGTTCAGATGGCGAAGATGCCGGGGCCCCCTCCCTTGCCTTATCTCCTGAGTTAGCCTCTGTCTGTTCTCTTCCCCCACTCACAGAAGAGGGGGTGCTACTGTGCACCATAGTAGACCAAGGCAACACAAACAAGGGTTAACAGAAAACTCCAGGCATACAAAATATTCACTCACATATAACAGAGGAATGCACCGGGGCGTGGAAGTAGGAAAATAAACCAAAATAGAGACGGATAGGGAATTACCACACATACAAACCAAACAACAGTCACAGATAACTCCTCCAACTCTCCTTCTCATTTGTGCTCCTGTCCCTCCGTTAGCCATGCAGCAAATGCTAGCTCTGACAAGGATTTGTAACAGAGCCCAGATTATAAGTGGGAAGGGAGTGGCTAACCGAGCTAAGCTGTGAGCACAGGGATTTCCAACATGACCGATTACCCCTGTTCTGCCAGAAGAAAGAAACACATTTAAAATGAAGAAGTGCTTCTTCTCAGCGCCGGAGTAGTAGCAATCAGATGCTGCAGTCTTCTGGCTCCACACTGTTGCGATATCTCGTGACATTACCACTCCATTCACATGAGAGACACAGAACTCCTGTTCTCAGGATTAGTTTGGATAACACAAGTAGAAGCCCCATCAATTCAATTTATTGCCTATCCTGTATTTACGTAATAAATACTGTTCATAGAACAATTTCCTTAAATTTTGAGATATTCTCAGTTTAAACTATGAAAAACACACATTATTTATCATACTAATGGCCAGATCAGATTTACAAAATCAAAAGTCTATTTGGAACTTTTAGTGTATGATTAATATTATACAGTACCATGCAAAAGTTTTAGCGAAATGTGCAAAAATGCTGCAAAGTAAAATGCTTTCAGAACTAGAAGTCATAATAGCTTATTTTATCAATTCAGAAAATATAAAATGAAAAAGTGCATGTACAAAAGAGAAATCAAGATTTGCTTTTAAAGAAGTATGATATGGTATGATCATTATTTTTATACATAGGTTAAAATACAGTCATTAACTAAAACAAAAACAGCTATGTGGGAGACTTTAAACTGGGTTAGGAACAGCCAAATTCTGCTACTATGATGTGGTTGTGCAAGATATTTTCATGTCACAGGCCATATACCATGGAAAGACTAAGTACACCAACAAGACACAAGTCAGTTATACTGAATCAGCAAGGTCTCTCCCAGGCAAAGTGGTTTTCGGTTTCAAGAAATGGTATTCAAACTTTATGGAAGACACTCCAAAGACGTTAGCAACATCAAGGACCATAGACCTTGGTCTGGCAAGGAAACTTAGTGCAGCAGATGAAAGACACATCATACTTCCCTTTGAAATTAGAAGAAGTCAGCAGTGCCATCAGCTCAGAACTGGCATCAACCAGTGGGAACCAGCTATACCCATCAACATAGGAACTAGTCAAACATGCATAAGCAATCACAACATTTAAACTCCAAAATCAGTGATTGACAGCAGCATTTTATTGGCATCAATCGCTCCTAGCTCATGTAATTGCTCTCACAGGCAAATTCCGGCTGTGTAACACAGCCGGTATCTACTGATTTATGTGCGGGTTCAGCCTTTGAACCAGCTCTATACATGTGAACTCAGCATAGCATGTACTACTGTATCCTACATAGGGTATGGGTTAACTGTGGTATTTAAATATTTTTACATTATTTTATTTGCTACATGTATATTACATAAAAAGGGGTTAAAAGGTTTTCTTAGGATTGTAAACGTTTTCTTTTTTTAAATGCCCGGGCTATAGGCTGTGTCTAGCATTGCAGAAAATTGCCATTCGAGTGAAAAGTTGCACTGCCAGACACAGGCAATTAACAAGCTCAGAACTGTTTCTTAAAAGGAAAACAAAAAAAAACTTTTATTTGGACATTAAGAAGACAAGGCAATTTAAAGAGAGTCATCTAAGATTACATAGACGCAGAAGCATTAGAAAAACTATGGTTGACGTCAATGAAATTGTTTTTACACTGTGATTTTAAAGTTTTGGCACTGGCACATAAAATAGATGTAGCTCAGAAAGCTTTTTTCCAATTTTTCTGAGTTTAACCCCTTGTGTGGCCAAAGAAAAGTATTCATCTACTTTTTAAACCTGCTGCCATGGCAGTGATTACGCGTATATGAACGCTACATGTCTTTGGCTGGAAAAGCCATTTAAGCAAACTTGTGTGATAACCTGAGATTGACTTACTTTTGTCAAAAAAACACTTCAGTAGATGTTTTTCAGTAAGAAACATGGTCTATATCCGGGTGCATGCATTCTTTTCACTAATAATTATGGAAGGTGTTTTTGCTGACCTTATCACTGACCTAAGAACAGCACTAATGTCAACACTTCAACTGTATACCACAGAGTAGGTCTATATTAGCCATTAAATTTCTGCTGTTGAGTCTGTGCTTGACTCATGCCATGAGTTTACAGCCATGTGGTTGAATAAATTTAGGCATCACATGATAACTAAGCCTTTGTCACATACAGTAACTTTTTGCTTTACAAAAAAAAATTCTCATGCCTAACCTACTTAACAAAAAGTGAATATGTTGCTAATCAATATTAATTCTGCAGTCAATTTTTCAGGCTCTACTGTGATGTTGGGTCCACCTTCATGTTCATTCCCTCTGTTCGTGCTTCTGTTGCTGTGCCATGACACTTATGCAGGTGCTGCTGAAAGACGGAAGAAAATCTTGGGTGTCCGATATGGAGATACTGTAAGCTGATCAGGAAATTTCACCTACAGGTGCTTCTCACAAAATTAGAATATCATCAAAAAGTTAATTTATTTCAGTTCTTCAATACAAAAAGTGAAACTCATGTATTATACATATAGTCATCAGTCATACAGAGTGATCTATTTCAAGTGTTTCGTTCTGTTAATGTTGATGATTATGGCTTACAGCTAATGAAAACCCAAAAGTCATTATTTCTGTAAATTAGAATACTTTATAACACCAGCTTGAAAAATTATTTTAAAGAAGTTGTCCACTATTCTAACTTTTTTTTCATAAATCTTGCTATTATGTGCCACTGAAAACATCCACTGTGTTTATTTTAGCAATATTACCTTTTATCATGCTGTTGCAGCACATCCTCAGTTCTGGATGCAGCTCTCATGGGGTTAATCGACAACTTCCTTTCTCCTGCCTTATTGTGCTCTAATACTACAAGTTCCATGATGCATTGCAATGGCCTCTAAGCCCTAACCTAGCACACCCACTCCAAAACACACCCAAACCCCTCCCTCCTCTCCCTCCTCTATCTTCAAAAGGATTTGTGATGTCATTTCTTGTCCAACCTCCTCTTTTACATTTGTCCAACCCACACTCCATTACAGACAGACAGATAGATAGACAGATAGATAGATAAATAGATAGATATGGGATGGATAGATTGATACATACAGAAATATCTGTCTATATATCTATTTCTATATATTTCCATAGTTATGTCCATATCCATGTTTCTTAACCCCTTCACCGCTGGAGCCTTTTTCGTTTTCGTTTTTCGCTCCCGTTCTTCCCAGAGCCATAATTTTTCCATCAATATGGCCATGTGGGGGCTTATTTTTTGTGGGACGAGTTGTACTTTTAAACGATACTATTGGTTTTACCATGTCATATAACAGAAAACGGGAAAAAAAATTAAAAGTGCGATGAAATTGCAAAAAAAAGTGCAATCCCACACTTGTTTCTTGCTTGGCTTTTTTGCTAGGTTCACTAAATGCTAAAATTGACCTGCCATTATGATTCTCCAGGTAATTACGAGTTCATAGACACCAAACATGTCTAGGTTATGTTTTATCTAAGTGGTGAAAAAAATTCCAAACTATGTTCTGTATGTATGTTGTATGTTGTATGTACTGTATGTTGTATGTATGTACTGTATGTGTGTATGTCTTTTTTTTTTTTGTTTTACATTCAACACATTAGCCAGATGATAGGACTACTACTGTCCCATCATTGGCTAATGTGTCACTCACTGTCACTGTAGCAGGCATAGCTGAATGGGACTTGTATTCCCATCGGACGATGACTGCACATAGAGACACACACACCAATCACCCCCCCGCCCGAAGCAGACCCCAGGACCGCACCACCTGCAGATCCCAGCACTGTCAGCAGACCCCAGCACGGCCAGCAGACCCACCGCATAGCCCCGCAGACCCCCCCTGCCCCGCCCGCAGACCATAGCACCGCTAGCACACCCCAGCACCGCAGATCCCAGCACCACCAGCAGACCCCCCGCCCACAGACCCCAGCACCACCAGCACACCCCAGCACCGCAGATCCCAGCACTGCCAGCAAACCCACCACGCAGACTGCCCCACTCTGCCCACAGATCCCAGCACCACCAGCAGACCGACTGCGCAGACCCCCCTGCACCGCCCACAGATCCCAGCACCGCCTAGCTCCCAGCACAGCCAGCAGACCGCCCCACCCGCAGATCCCAGCACAGCCCCACAGACCCCAGCACTGCCCACAGCCCAGTCACTTTTGATGAGGGACCGCTGTCTGTGGAGGCTGGGTCACTCCTGCAGATGACATCACGTCAATTTCCAGAGTCTGGAAATTGACGTGATGTCGGCGGAAATTAGCGGTGGCTGCAGCCTGGAGGTTACGGGACCCGGACTCAGCTGCTGGCATAGCGCCGTTCACAGGCTAAAATGGCAACAGAAGGTATTTACAAAATTCATTAGGGGCCCCAGGGGGATACATTGGGGGGTTAATTGAAAGTAGTGGACAACCCCTTTAAAACTCGAAATGTTGGCCTACTAAAATGCATGTTCAGTAAATGCACTCCATACTTGGTCGGGGCTCCTTTTGCATCAATTACTGCATCAATGCGGTGTAACATGGAGGTGATCAGCCTGTTGCACTGTTGGGTCTGGTGTCTCTCATCTTCCTCTTGGCAATACTCCATAGATTCTCTATGGGGTTAAGGTCTGGCGAATTTGCTGGCCAATCAAGCACAGTGATATTGTTGTTTTTAAACCAGGTATTAGTACTTTTGGAAGTGTGGACACGTTCTAAGTCCTGCTGGAGAATGACATTTTCCTCTCCAAAAAGCTTGTCGGCAGAGGGAAACTTGAAGTGCTCTAAAATTTCCTGGTAGATGGCTGCGCTGACTTTGGTCATGATAAAACACAGTGAATCTACACCAGCAGATGACATGGCTCCCCAAACCATCACTGATTGTAGAAACTTCACACTAGACCTCAAGTAGCTTGGATTGTGGCCTCTCCACTCTTCCTCCAGACTCTGGGACCTTAATTTTCAAATGAAGTGCAAAATTTACTTTCATCTGAAAACAACACCTTGGACCGCTAAGCAACAGTCCAGATCTTTTTTTCCTTGGTCCAGGTAAGACGATTCTGCCGTTGTCTATTGGTCATGAGTTGCTTAACGCAAGGAATGTGACACTTGTAGCCCATGATCTGGATACGTCTATGTGTGGTGGCTATTGAAGCAATAATCCAAGCAGCAGTCCACTCCTTGCGAATCTCCCCCAAATTTTTGAATTGCCTTTTGTTAACAATCCTTTCAAGGCTGTGGCTGTCCCGGTTGCTTTTGCACCTTTTTCTACCACACTTTTTCCTTCCCTCAACTTTCCAGTAATATTTTTTGATACAGAGCTCTGTGAACAGCCAGCTTCTTTAACAATGAAATTCAAGGGAAAAGAAAGCGGTCACTAGGGAGCGCTGTGAGGGTCACAGTTAAAATTGAATGCAAAAGGTCCACCGCAGCTCCAGCCATTAACCTTCTAGGAGGATACAAAATGCAGTAGAAAATAGTAATAACGATCCAAGGAGCGCTGGAAATGAGACCAAAACAAGGATTTTAGTGCTGAACCTCAAGGATTAAACCGTCTTCATCAGAGATGAAGACAGTTTAACCTTTGAAACGCATTGTGCTTCAATAATAAAATCCTTGTTTTGGTCTCATTTCCAGCGCTCCTTGGATCGTTATTACTATTTTCTACAGCTTCTTTAGCAATGACCTTTTGTGGCTTGCCCTCCTTGTGGAGTTTGTCAATGACTGCCTTCTGGATATCTGTCAAGTCAGCAGTCTTTCCCATCATTGTGGAACCTACTGAAACAGACTAAGGGACCTTTTTAAATGCATAGGAAGCCTTTGTAGGTGTTTTTTGTTAACTATTCTAATTTACTGACATAATGACTTTGGGTTTTCATTGGCTGTAAGCAATAATCATCAATATTAACAGAAATAAACACTTGAAATAGATCACTCTGTTTGTAATGGCTCTATATAATATATGAGTTTCACTTTTTGCATTGAAGAACTGAAATAAATTAACTTTTTGATGATATTCTAATTTTGTGAGAAGCATCTGAATTATTTCCTGATAAGCATTGATCATAGGGGTCCAAAGGTCTTGTATAAGAAAGGAAGTAGTATTGCATCCACTTTCATGTTCATTCTCTCTGTTCATGCTTTGGTTGTCATGTCATGACTAATATACAGGCACTGCTAAGCAGTGGAAGAAAGATCTTGGTGTCAGATATGGTGATAAGCTGGTCAGTAAATTTCACTTCTCAAGAGAAGGGTATTGTTGTGCCCACTTTCATGTTCTTTACCTCTGTTCCTGTTTCTCTTTTGATGCTCTTTTCTACGAGCATGGGCGGTGCTTACACTATGTAGTCCCAGGCATTCATCAATGGTTGCCTGTTATAAGCTTTGCTTCCTTGTTGATATTGTTATTACATCGACACTATATATTTGATTCCTGTACCTTGACATCGGCCTGTATATTGACTCCTCTTCTACCTGATGATCCTTTTTTGGTGCCTTACATCTCGACGCAGACTTACAACAATTCTTTTTCATACTGGTACAGGCTTATGGCTTATAGGGCAATATTCAGACCTGCCTTGCACAGAGCCTTTGAGACAGTATAATTGGCCTATAAATATGAATCAAATACAAGTCATAGTCAAACAGATGTAGTCCCTGGCATTGTGGATCTAACATCATGAAACCACCCAAGACCGAATCTCTATTGCAAGTCTGGCAGGGTGTGGTAGACTCCTGGTTCCTCTCTCTCCTGTACACGGGTAACACATGTTTTATGTATATACTTTGTAGCAGGGCATATGTTCTGGTATTTTTCTGATATTGTGCATATTAGGTGTCTTTGGCCTAGCTAATCTCACGTTACAACGTATGTTGATTTGTTCCAATGAGTCAGATGTAATATATGTGGACTCACTTTGTTTACTCCAGCACCATTAGATATGTACACCTGTACTTGGTGGACAGTGACTATAGTACTGTCCTGGAGTTAATAAAGTGACTCCATAATTGCCCTATTGCTATATATAGCATGTATGTTATGTAATGAGAGCCTTTATTGTCACACTTAGTGCATATATATAATGATTTGTTGTTATCTACCAGGTTGTGTCTACCCGTTCTGTGTTTGTTATGTCTTACCAGTATGCCTGTTATGGCTTTTTTAATATAGATCAGGCTGTGGTCTTTTTTCTACTAATAAAGTGATCTTTTATAGTACCAATGTGTGGTGCCTTTGTTTATAGGTGTTTATTTATTACAGAACCTAAAGAGAATTTAACTGATTGTTTTTCTAACGATAGTAAAATTTTATTCAGCTTTGAGGAAAGTAGTAAATTATACTTTAGACTCTTCCCACAATCATCTGACTCCAAGAGTCAGCGCATGGGACACATTATATTCTTACTGCAAGGTTCTCCCCAATCTTGGACATTTTCCCTATCTTCAGACGACCCTGAGTCTTCTCACTCAACTCGTTCTTTGAGACCTTGGGTCCCTTGTAAGTTAACCCTTAGCAGGCAACATTTGCAGAGAGTAAACGTATGCTCCTGTGCCAGAGATGATGTTCAGGTGAGGTGTAATGTGAGTTTCGGTGCTGGGCCGTTGGCTCTGAATGAAATGACTGGACCCTTCATTATCAATTATGTTTTGGACTTTCCAACAAAATTAACCCCTTAATGACCGCCGATACACCTTTTAACGGCAGCAGTTAATAAGGGTGCTTATGCCTCAGTGCCGCTTTTTAACAGTTCTCAGAAATAGGTGTATATCGCCCCCCAGCTTCGAAATTTGTCTGAGGTCTCAGCTACCAGGGGTAGCTGAGACCCCAGAGAACATGATTCGGGTTGGTTTTTACCGACCCCAGTATTGCGATCACCATTATTAATGGAATAACGGCAACCGCAAAAAAAAAGTCTGATTTGCCATTTATTTTCTCTCTCTGATGTGATCACACATCAGAGGAGAAAAAATGGGGTTACTTAAATGTACCTGGTACTTCTGGTGTCCCTGAAAACCCCTGTGAAGTCCCCAGGCCGGCGACATATTCTTCTGGGAAGAAAATGGCCGCCCATGCGCAGTGTGCTCACCGAGATCTGCCGGTCGGCACCTGGCAACAATTGGAAATTTGTCCTATTGGTTTATTTTAATCACTGTGATAGACCCTACCACAGTGATCAAAATAAAAAAATAGCAAATCAAACCCACGTTTATTACCCCCTAAATTAGAAAAAAAATAATACAATTTAAAAAGTATTTCCATTTTTCCATTAGGGTTAGAGTTTTGCTAAAGTTAGGGTTGGCCTAAAGTTAGGGTTAGGGTTGGGCTATGGTTACGGTTGGGCTAGGGTTAGGGTTGGGGCTAGATTTCATAATGGGGCTTGGGTTAGGGTTGGGGCTAGGGTTTGGGTTGGGATAAAGTTAGGGTTGGGCTAAAGTTAGGGTTGGGGCTAGGATTAGGGTTGGGCTAAAGTTAGGGTTGGGCTAAAGTTAGGGTTGAGCTAGGGCTAGGGTTGTGGTAATGGTTGGTATTACGGTTAGGGGTGTGTTGAGGTTAGGGTTGTGGTGAGGATTATGGTTAGAGTTGGGATTAGGGTTAGGGGTGTGTTGGAGTTAGGGTTGGAGTTAGAATTGGGGAGTTCCACTGTTTAAGTACATCAGGGGTCTCCAAACCCCATATGGCGCCACCATTGATTCCTGCCAATTTTACATTCAAAAAGTCAAATGCGGGGTATTGGCGTACTCAGGAGAAATTGCACAACAAACTTTGTGGTCCATTTTCTCCTGATACCCTTGTGAAAATAAAAAAATTTGGTTTCAAAGTAAATTTGTTTGTGACAAAAAGTAAAATGTTAATTTTTTCCTTCCACATTGCTTTAGTTCTTGTGAAGCACCTGAAGGGTTATAAATTTCTTGACTGTGGTTTTGCGCACCTTGAGGGGGTGCCGTTTTTAGAATAGTGTAAGTTTTGAGTATTTTCTGTTATATTGACCCCCCAAACTCACTTCAAATGTGGGGTGGCCCCTAAAAAAAATGTTTTTTTAAATTTTGTTGGAAAAATTAGATAATGCTGGTCAACTTTTAACCCTCATAACGTCCTAACAAAAAAAATTATGTTTCCAAAATTGTGCTATAATTGAGTTATATCGAAGAAATTTTAGCACTAACATGAAGTAGAATATGTCATGAAAAATCAGTCTTAGAATCAGTGGGATACGTTGAAGCGTTCCAGAGCTATAACTTCATAAAGTGACAGTGGTCATAATTGTAAAAAATGGCTTGGTAATTAAGTACCAAATTGGCTCTGTCATTAAGGGGTTAAAGACTCGCTAGTGCAGTTTTCTAGTCTTGAATCCCTAGACTCATGTCTTTTGCTATCCATACTGATAGGCGACAGTGGAAGCGCAGACTTGAACACCCGATTTAGGCTACGTTCACATGTCCAGTAATTATCGGTTAAAACGGATCCAGCAGCAATCCGTTGGCAAAAAAGTTGTGCAGACACAACTTTTTTGCTCATTTTAAAATAACTGATTTCAGCTGAATCCATTTTTTACATTGAAATCTATCAAAAACAGATCCATTAATTAGTTATCCATTATTTTCCCATTTAAAACAAATCAGTTTTGTGCTAGCTGGATCAGTTTGAAATAGATGATTATTGAAAGTTGACATGCCAAGTAATATACTGTATGCTAAATATTTATTTTTTCATCTCCAGTAAGCAAAAACTGATCTGTTTCAAATGGAAGAACGACGGATGACTATTAATTAATAGTGATGAGCGAATATACTCTTACTCAATATTTCCCGAGTATGCTCGAGTGTCGTCCGAGTATTTTTTAGTGCTCGGAGATTTAGTTTTCATCGCCTCAGCTGAATGATTTACAGTTTTTAGCCAGCATAAGTACATGTGGGGGTTTCCTGGTTGCTAGGGAATCCCCACATGTAATTAATCAAACTGGCTAGTAGCTGTACATCACAAAAAAGGGGAGAAGCCAGCGCAGCCTAAGGTTAAGACGCAATACATAAAGTGCAAATGCACATATTAATTTCTAACTGTATTTTCAAAATGAGACATTTAGCAAACAATTGATCAATTCTTTGAGCCACCCCGCCTCTTCACGGCAATCTCATATTGGGGCAGTCCTACACTACGTTTTTTATATTCGCTGTGCCATAAAGGCCTCCTAAATGAACTAAATGCAAGACCACATAAAAAACATGCTGTACCTGGAGCATATACTGAGTCACCCTCATGGCGCCAGATTAGGCAAGCGAGGATAAAGGTTGACCAGGTCCAGACAGACATTTCGGATCCAACCTCCACACTGCCCATCCAGAGCCACAGATGAAGAGTGAAACAGGCTGAGGCACAGGTGCATAATTAAACAAAGCCTGAGGCAGGGCAGGGCTGCTGTGTGTGGACAGCAGCCTATCAATCACTGAGACACAGTAAGAATGGCGCACATAACCAGGCGCGGCGCACGGCAACAGTGGTGATCAGCCACTTACCAATAACAGAGCAAAAATGGGGAGAAGCCAGCGCAGCCTAAGGTTAAGATGCAATACATACAGTGCAAATGCACATATTAATTTCTAACTGTATTTTCAAAATGAGACATTTAGCAAACAATTGATCAATTCTTTGAGCCACCCCTCCTCTTCACGGCAATCTCATATTGGGGCAGTCCTACACTACGTTTTTTATATTCGCTGTACCATAAAGGCCTCCTAAATGAACTAAATGCAAGACCACTTGGCTGTGGCTCTGGATGGGCAGTGTGGAGGTTGGATCCGAAATGTCTGTCTGGACCTGGTCAACCTTTATCCTCGATTGCCTACTCTGGCGCCATGGGGGTGACTCAGTATATGCTCTGTTGTGAATTCTGTGATCAAGCTCCCTCCTGTGGTCACAAGTGGTACTGCGGCTTCTGAGTTTCCTTCCTCAGGTGATGAGGTTAAGTCGTTAGGTGCTGCTCTATTTAACTCCACCTAGTGCTTTCATCCTGGCCTCCAGTCAATGTTCTAGTATTGGTCTTGCTTCCTCCTGGATCGTTCCTGTGGCCTGTCTGCTCAGCATAAGCTAAGTTCTGCTTGTGTTCTTTTGTTGCTATATTTTCTGTCCAGCTTGCTTTTTTGGTTTTGCTTGCTTGCTGGAAGCTCTGAGACGCAGAGGGAGCACCTTAGTCGGTGCGGAGGGTCTTTTTGCCCCTCTGCGTGGTTGTTTGTAGGTTTTTGTGTTGACCGCAAAGCTATCTTTCCTATCCTCGGTCTATTCAGTAAGTCGGGCCTCACTTTGCTAAATCTATTTCATCTCTGTGTTTGTATTTTCATCTTACTCAAGTCATTATATGTGGGGACAAAATAGAAGAGAAAATCCAGCTTCCAAAAATATCCAATTTATTAAAGTTAAAATCCAAGGTCCAAAAACATGGTTCACAGGAGAGGAGATAGCAGCATGCTACGCGTTTCGAACACTAGGTTCTTTTTCAAAGCTGCTTTGAAAAAGAACCTAGTGTTCGAAACGCGTAGCATGCTGCTATCTCCTCTCCTGTGAACCATGTTTTTGGACCTTGGATTTTAACTTTAATAAATTGGATATTTTTGGAAGCTGGATTTTCTCTTCTATTTTGTTCTATTGTTTCACGTGAAGACTGCACGGCATCCGGGCTTCCCCCACAACAAATGCCTAGTAGGTGAGCTGGTTTCTCTCCATTTTTTTTTTTTCATTATATGTGGGGGGCTGACTTTTCCTTTGGGGAATTTCTCTGAGGCAAGGTAGGCTTATTTTTCTATCTTCAGGACTAGCTAGTTTCTCAGGCTGTGCCGAGTTGCATAGGGAGCGTTAGGCGCAATCCACGGCTACCTCTAGAGTTGTTTGATAGGTTTAGGGATTGCGGTCAGCAGAGTTTCCACGTCTCAGAGCTCGTCCTATGTTTTGTGGTTTTTGTCAGGTCACTTGTGTGCTCTGAACTTCAAGGTCCATTGTGGTTCTGAATTACCTATTCATAACAGTACTGGAGGACCAAAGTACTATGCTTCTCAATAGAGGGAAAAAAGAAGTTCTGAGACCATTTTTTTTTCTTTGCACTGTGTTTTGCCTTTTTTTTCCCCTAGACATTTGGGTGGTTCAGGACACAGGTGTGGTGATGGACATTAAAGGTCTGTCTTCATGTGTGGATCTTCTCACTGCAAGAGTACAAAATATTCAAGACTTTGTGGCTCAGAATTCTATGTTAGAACCAAGAATTCCTATTCCTGATTTGTTTTCTGGAGATAGAGCTAAATTTCTGAGTTTCAAAAATAATTGCAAACTGTTTCTGTAGTTGAAACCTCGCTCCTCTGGTGACCCAGTTCAACAAGTTAAGATCATTATTTCTTTATTACGTGGCGACCCTCAAGACTGGGCATTTTCCCTTGCGCCAGGAGATCCTGCATTATGTAATATTGATGCGTTTTTTCTGGCGCTCGGATTACTGTACGATGAACCTAATTCAGTGGATCAGGCAGAGAAAAATTTGCTGGCTCTGTGTGAGGGTCAGGATGAGATAGAGATTTATTGTCAGAAGTTTAGAAAGTGGTCTGTGCTCACTCAATGGAACGAATGTGCTTTGGCAGCAATCTTCAGAAAGGGTCTCTCTGAAGCCCTTAAGGATGTCATGGTGGGATTTCCTATGCCTGCTGGTCTGAATGAGTCTATGTCTTTGGCCATTCAGATCGGTCGACGCTTGTGTGAGCGTAAATCTGTGCACCATTTGGCGGTATTATCTGAGTATAAACCTGAGCCTATGCAGTGAGATAGGACTTTGACCAGAGCTGAAAGGCAAGAACACAGACGTCAGAATGGGCTATGTTTCTACTGTGGTGATTCCACTCATGCTATCTCCGATTGTCCTAAGCGCACTAAGCGGTTCGCTAGGTCCGCCACTATTGGTACGGTACAGTCGAATTTTCTTTTGTCCGTTACTTTGATCTGCTCTTTGTCATCCTATTCTGTTATGGCATTTGTGGATTCAGGCGCTGCCCTGAATTTGATGGACTTGGAGTTTGCTAGGCGCTGTGGGTTTGTCTTGGAGCCCTTGCAGTGTCTTATTCCATTCAGAGGAATTGATGCTACGCCTTTGGCCAAGAATAAGCCTCAGTATTGGACCCAGCTGACCATGTGCATGGCTCCTGCGCACCAGGAGGATATTCGCTTTCTGGTGTTGCAAAATCTGCATGATGTGGTCGTGTTGGGGTTGCCATGGCTACAAGTCCATAACCCAGTATTAGATTGGAAATCAATGTCTGTGTCCAGCTGGGGTTGTCAGGGGGTACATGGTGATGTTCCATTTCTGTCTATCTCATCATCCACCCCTTCTGAGGTCCCAGAGTTCTTGTCTGATTACCGGGATGTATTCGATGAGCCCAAGTCCAATGCCCTACCTCCGCATAGGGATTGTGATTGTGCTATCGAGTTGATTCCTGGTAGTAAGTTTCCTAAGGGTCGACTGTTTAATTTATCTGTACCTGAGCACGCCGCTATGCGGAGTTACGTAAAAGAATCCTTGGAGAAGGGTCATATTCGGCCATCGTCATCGCCATTGGGAGCAGGGTTCTTTTTTGTGGCCAAGAAGGATGGTTCGCTGAGACCTTGTATTGATTACCGCCTTCTAAATAAAATCACGGTCAAATTTCAGTACCCCTTGCCGCTGCTATCTGATTTGTTTGCTCGGATTAAGGGGGCTAGTTGGTTCACCAAGATAGATCTTCGTGGTGCATATAATCTTGTGCGTATTAAACGGGGCGATGAATGGAAAACTGGATTTAATACGCCCGAGGGCCATTTTGAGTACCTAGTTATGCCATTCGGACTTGCCAATGCTCCATCAGTATTTCAGTCCTTTATGCATGACATCTTCCGAGAGTACCTGGATAAATTCCTGATTGTATACTTGGATGATATTTTGGTCTTCTCGGATGATTGGGAGTCTCATGTGAAGCAGGTCAGAATGGTGTTCCAGGTCCTGCGTGCTAATTCTTTGTTTGTGAAGGGATCAAAGTGTCTCTTTGGTGTTCAGAAGGTTTCATTTTTGGGGTTCATTTTTTCCCCTTCTACCATCGAGATGGACCCTGTTAAGGTCCAGGCCATTTATGATTGGACTCAGCCGACATCTCTGAAGAGTCTGCAAAAGTTCCTTGGCTTTGCTAATTTTTATCGTCGCTTCATCTGTAATTTTTCTAGTATTGCTAAACCATTGACCGATTTGACCAAGAAGGGTGCTGATGTGGTCAATTGGTCTTCTGCTGCTGTGGAAGCTTTTCAAGACTTGAAGCGTCATTTTTCTTCTGCCCCTGTGTTGTGTCAACCAGATGTTTCGCTTCCGTTCCAGGTTGAGGTTGATGCTTCTGAGATTGGAGCGGGGGCTGTTTTGTCGCAAAGAGGTGCTGATTGCTCGGTGATGAAGCCATGTGCCTTCTTTTCCAGGAAGTTTTCGCCTGCTGAGCGAAATTATGATGTTGGCAATCGAGAGTTGCTGGCTATGAAGTGGGCATTCAAGGAGTGGCGTCATTGGCTTGAAGGAGCTAAGCATCGCGTGGTGGTCTTGACTGATCACAAGAACTTGACTTATCTCGAGTCTGCCAAACGGTTGAATCCTAGACAGGCTCGTTGGTCGCTGTTTTTCTCCCGTTTTGACTTTGTGGTTTCGTACCTTCCGGGCTCTAAAAATGTGAAGGCGGATGCCCTGTCTAGGAGTTTTGTGCCCAACTCTCCGGGTTTGCCTGAGCCGGCGGGTATTCTCAAAGAGGGAGTAATTGTGTCTGCCATCTCCCCTGATTTGCGGCGGGTGCTGCAAAAATTTCAGGCTAATAAACCTGATTGTTGCCCAGCAGAGAAAATGTTTGTCCCTGATAGGTGGACGAATAAAGTTATCTCTGAGGTTCATTGTTCGGTGTTGGCTGGTCATCCTGGAATCTTTGGTACCAGAGATTTGGTGGCTAGATCCTTTTGGTGGCCGTCTCTGTCGCGGGATGTGCGTTCTTTTGTGCAGTCCTGTGGGATTTGTGCTCGGGCTAAGCCCTGCTAATCCTGCCAGTGGGTTGCTTTTGCCCTTGCCGGTCCCGAAGAGGCCTTGGACACATATCTCTATGGATTTTATTTTGGATCTCCCCGTCTCTCAAAAAATGTCAGTCATTTGGGTAGTTTGTGATCGCTTCTCTAAGATGATCCATTTGGTACCCTTGTCTAAATTACCTTCCTCCTCTGATTTGGTGCCATTGTTCTTCCAGCATGTGGTTCGTTTACATGGCATTCCAGAGAACATCGTTTCTGACAGAGGTTCCCAGTTTGTTTCGAGGTTTTGGCGAGCCTTTTGTGCTAGGATGGGCATTGATTTGTCTTTTTCCTCGGCTTTCCATCCTCAGACAAATGGCCAGACTGAACGAACCAATCAGACCTTGGAAACATATCTGAGATGTTTTGTTTCTGCTGATCAGGATGATTGGGTGTCCTTTTTGCCGTTGGCTGAGTTCGCTCTTAATAATCGGGCCAGCACGGCTACCTTGGTTTCACCGTTTTTCTGCAATTCTGGGTTCCATCCTCGTTTCTCTTCAGGGCAGGTTGAGTCTTCGGACTGTCCTGGTGTGAATACTGTGGTGGACAGGTTGCAGCGGATTTGGACTTATGTAGTGGACAATTTGACCTTGTCCCAGGAGAAGGCTGAACGTTTCGCTAATTGCAGACGCTGTGTGGTTCCCCGACTTCGTGTTGGGGATTTGGTTTGGTTGTCATCTCGTTATATTCCTATGAAGGTTTCCTCTCCTAAGTTTAAGCCTCGTTTCATTGGTCCGTATAGGATTTCTGAGGTTCTTAATCCTGTGTCTTTTCGTTTGACCCTTCCAGATTCTTTTTCCATCCATAACGTATTCCATAGGTCATTGTTGCGGAGATACGTGGCGCCTGTGGTTCCATCTGTTGATCCTCCTGCCCCGGTTTTGGTGGAGGGGGAGTTGGAGTATATAGTGGAGAAGATTTTGGATTCTCGTGTTTCGAGACGGAAACTCCAGTATCTGGTTAAGTGGAAGGGTTATGGTCAGGAAGATAATTCCTGGGTCTTTGCCTCTGATGTCCATGCTGCCGATCTTGTTCGTGCCTTTCATATGGCTCATCCTGGTCGGCCTGGGGGCTCTGGTGAGGGTTCGGTGACCCCTCCTCAAGGGGGGGGTACTGTTGTGAATTCTGTGGTCAAGCTCCCTCCTGTGGTCACAAGTGGTACTGCGGCTTCTGAGTTTCCTTCCTCAGGTGATGAGGTTAAGTCGTTAGGTGCTGCTCTATTTAACTCCACCTAGTGCTTTGATCCTGGCCTCCAGTCAATGTTCTAGTATTGGTCTTGCTTCCTCCTGGATCGTTCCTGTGGCCTGTCTGCTCAGCATAAGCTAAGTTCTGCTTGTTTTCTTTTGTTGCTATATTTTCTGTCCAGCTTGCTTTTTTGGTTTTGCTTGCTTGCTGGAAGCTCTGAGACGCAGAGGGAGCACCTCCGTACCGTTAGTCGGTGCGGAGGGTCTTTTTGCCCCTCTGCGTGGTTGTTTGTAGGTTTTTGTGTTGACCGCAAAGCTATCTTTCCTATCCTCGGTCTATTCAGTAAGTCGGGCCTCACTTTGCGAAATCTATTTCATCTCTGTGTTTGTATTTTCATCTTACTCACAGTCATTATATGTGGGGGGCTGCCTTTTCCTTTGGGGAATTTCTCTGAGGCAAGGTAGGCTTATTTTTCTATCTTCAAGACTAGCTAGTTTCTCAGGCTGTGCCGAGTTGCATAGGGAGCATTAGGCGCAATCCACGGCTACCTCTAGTGTTGTTTGATAGGTTTAGGGATTGCGGTCAGCAGAGTTTCCACGTCTCAGAGCTCATCCTATGTTTTGTGGTTTTTGTCAGGTCACTTGTGTGCTCTGAACTTCAAGGTCCATTGTGGTTCTGAATTACCTATTCAGAACAATGCTCCAGGTACAGCATGTTTTTAATGTGGTCTTGCATTTAGTTCATTTAGGAGGCCTTTATGGCACAGCGAATATAAAAACGTAGTATAGGACTGCCCCAATATGAGATTGCCGTGAAGAGGTGGGGTGGCTCAAAGAATTGATCAATTGTTTGCTAAATGTCTCATTTTGAAAATATAGTTAGAAATTAATATGTGCATTTGCACTTTATGTATTGCGTCTTAACCTTAGGCTGCGCTGGCTTCTCCCCTTTTTTTTGCTCTGTTATTGGTAAGTGGCTGACCACCACTGTTGCCATGCGCCGCGCCTGGTTATGTGCGCCATTCTTTCTGTGTCTCAGTGATTAATAGGCTGCTGTCCACACACAGCAGCCCTGCCCTGCCTCAGGCTTTGTTTAATTATGCACCTGTTCCTCAGCCTGTTTCACTCTTCATCTGTGGCTCTGGATGGGCAGTGTGGAGGTTGGATCCGAAATGTCTGTCTGGACCTGGTCAACCTTTATCCTCGCTTGCCTACTCTGGCGCCATGGGGGTGACTCAGTATATGCTCCAGGTACAGCATGTTTTTAATGTGGTCTTGCATTTAGTTCATTTAGGAGGCCTTTATGGCACAGCGAATATAAAAAACGTAGTGTAGGACTGTCCCCATATGAGATTGCCGTGAAGAGGCGGGGTGGCTCAGAGAATTGATCAATTGTTTGCTAAATGTCTCATTTTGAAAATACAGTTAGAAATTAATATGTGCATTTGCACTTTATGTATTGCGTCTTAACCTTAGGCTGCGCTGGCTTCTCCCCTTTTTTTGCTCAGTAGCTGTACATCGTCCAGCTGGAGTGAAAAAAACTAAATCTCTGAGCACTAAAAAATACTCGGAGGACACCCGACCGTGCTCGGGAAATCTCGAGTAACGAGTATATTCGCTCATCACTATTAATTAACAGATATTTCCTTATGATTCTGCTAAATTATTGTTCACTGTTTGACTGAAATTCTTTATTGATTTTGGTTCCACATCTAATTTTGTTGAAGCCAATGTGTCTAAAGAGCTTTGATTATTCTTGCTAAAATTACGTTTTCCTGTGAAAGTCACTGTTATTGATAATGCACCTGTAACCCAGAGTATGGTGAAGTGCAGTATGTCACTTAGGTCGGTGTCCCTGCTTATTGGCTTTCTGACTCTACATTGTGAATCCATTTAGTTGTTTGCTCTTGAAAATATGTCTCCAACTGTGGTTTGGCTGTGACCCTGGTTACTTAAACATAGCCTGGTTATTGACTGGCATCAGGGCGATATTGTACACTGGAGCCTTGAGTGTCAGAACAAATGAATGTCCTTGTCTGTAAATTTTTCAAAAGCTTTACTCACTGGTTTACCTGAAGTATTTGATAGTTTTTCTGATTTTTTTTCTGCATTAGAATCTGAAAAATTGCCCACATTGGATTTTAAAATGTTCATGTGATTTGGTAGAAATTAATTTTCACCTTCCCTGGAGTAAAATATATACACTTTTGGGTCCAACACATCAGGCCATGAAAGATTATATAGTTGACAGTCAGCAAAAAAGATTTAGTAGACGTTACACATGTTTGTTTACCTATATGTGGTTGATTATACCGATTTTAGCCTTATATATATTAAAAGTTAATTTTTATTATTAGTCACACCCTGCTTTGATACAATTTTTTGACTGGTGACACACCGCTGTTTTTGACGTTACACATCAGTAACAGATGCAGTTTTCTTCTTTGTTGGTGAGAAAGATTGAGGTCTGACACCATGTATTGACTAACAAGAATTTAACAAAAATTACTGTAAAGACTCAGTATCCTCTGTCACTCATATCTGATCTCTATAATCCGTTGTTGGGAGTCCATTGGTTCACCAAACTTAATCTCAGGGGTGCATATAATCTGATCTACAGTATATAAGAGAAGGAGATGTGTGGAAGGCAGTATTTACTACATCTGGGTTGTCACTATGAAAATATTGTGATGCCGTTTGAGCCAGACGTTTTTCAAAATTGGTATATATTCAGAGATAAGCTCAACAAAATTATAAAGAGGGCAAGCGCAGCTGTTGGCTTCCATCTTGACTCTTTTGAGAAGGTAGTGGAAGATAGGATTCAGATGAAGTATAGGGCTGTAATGAACATTAATACACACCCACTATACGAGCTGTTCTTGAAGCAGAAGAGCACATTCAGCAGTCGTCTAATCCTACCACCTACAGTGGTTTATTCTACGAGTTTCGGAGTACATATGACTTCTTCTTCAGGAAAATACCACTGTTCAATTGTACACTTTGTCTGTTTCTGGATGAGCTGGCAGCACGGATCATAACCCACAAATCCACCTATTCAGCGATTTAGCTACGGTCGCGTGTCGACCTGTGGATCTGCGGCATCCGGCACTATATGCCTATGAATCTTCTTCATCAGGTGAGCAGTTACATTACTGGCGAATCTTCCTTTAAATCGTGAGATAAGACACTATCTGTGCTTTTTCTTTCCTACAATGGTATATCTCTAATAATTAAGGTATTCCTAGTTGACCTAAAACGGGAAAGGTTTATTCTAATTTCATGTCACATATTGAGAAAAACATGCATATGTGTCTTTTTGTATAGTGTATATAGTGTATGTAAACTTTTAGTTTCAACTGTATGTAGACTTCTTTTCTGTTTGACAATTCTGTTCTTGTTTGTGACATCCCATCACTGATGCACCTTCCCGACCATCCTTTTCCAGACTGATGTGGCCTTAAATCTGTCTATACTTTGGAACCTTTGTGCAGAACTTAAAAGGGGATGCAAAACTACACCAGTGCTACAAGTCTCCATTTTAAGGATCGGTGGAGATGCTATAAGGCAAACCCCCTAACAATCATAAAGTGTTGTCATATCCTAGTATAATATACTGTATAATATAAAAAACACACCGCTAAAACTCTGACATCTAAATAAAAAAAGTTACTCATGCTGGGAAAGAGAAATTTCAAACGTTGAATTGTATTTTTTTTTACATTTTTTGTGTTATCACATTCATCCTACCTTGACAGCTCTAAGCAGCATATTGGTCTCTGCTTTCACCCCTTTCTGGTCAAGATGCTCATATGCAGTAAACGCCAGGTTTGCTTCTTGAATGGCAGAAAAACTATTTGAGAAAATTAACATTAGCGGTGATGGAATTGTTGAATACATTTAAGTTGTTCATAGCAATCCATTGTTTTGTACAAAATCCATGCATTTGTACAAAATATCAAACAGCTAAATAGCTCAAAATTATTATTAAGGAAGATGTCTTTGCCCTTTTGCAAAGCCCCAGCATGTGAGCCTGTTCTTCCTTTGCATCAGGCAGAGTAAACCACTAAAACATTTTTTTTTTAAGCTGGAGTGATGTGACACTGACGTTCTCTTAGACCTTTAGCCGATTGTATTTCAACTATTCAGCAGCCGCTAAATAACCATTGAAAGCAACTACTTTTTTATGACATTTAAAAACGCCAAAGAGAAGACTTTGAAAGTTCATGTCACAGCTTGGTGTAGGACGTTCTGATGTTGGTTTCTTATTGTTCTGTATGCTCATTTGTAGATTTGTTCCTGAATGTTCCTTATTAGAGATGAACAAGTTTATTCTAGTGAATTGAATTATCCTTGAATTTTTCAAAAAATCATTTTCTCCATAATACAGATTTTTTTACATTTGCTCCTCACAAATTCAGCAAAAAGGTGCTAGCTGCCACCAACATTTTAGTAAACTGTAGTGGGCCAGGCAAAAGGTTACAAAATTAATACTATGATATTAATATTATAATAATACTCACTTGCTTGTTCACCTATCCCACTGGCCTAACAGCCTGCAGTTCAGTCCTGCCTACTTCTTTCCTTCTTGTCGTGTACATCCGCTTCTGCCTCTTCACTCCAGACTGTGGCTTCCGGTTTGACGAGGCCTCAGATGTCACTGCATGCTGTTGCAGCATAGGCAAGTTATTACCACGCTTTCCGCCTGAATAACAGCGCAGCACCCATTGAATTCAGAGGCCTGGTCAAGCCATAAGTCAAGGCCTGAAGTAAAGAGATTGAAGGAGGATGCATGTGATAAGGGAAAGGGCTGAAATAAGACACGGAGGACCGGGTGGTGAGCTACAGGGACGGTGGGACTGGTGAGTGGTGAGGTATTATCTTTTTTCTTTCGTCTTTTATTTCTTTATTCATTTCTTTTTTTATATCCTATGTTTATTACCGTCTGGGTTCTGAAGGACCCCAGAACAGAATAAGGAAAATTCAATAAACATTTATTAACATAAATCAAATTCTCCTGTAAAATCTGTATCATTTGGTGAATTTGAATCTTGACAGGTTCGATCAACTCTAGTCCTTATACATCGGAAGATTGTGGATTCTCATCTACTTACAAATTATATTTTTTCTATTTAGTGCTTCTCTTAGAAGCAGGGATGTATGTGTTAGGGGTCAAGGTCCCACCTCTGCACAGGGGGAATCTCAGGCCATCTCCGCTGCGGTCTCCCATTCTTCTCCTGCCGCAGTTGAGCCTGCTCAGCAGAGACATCGGTCCCAGCGTCTTGCTCAGTCTCAGCGTCTTGCTCAGTCTCACTCTGTGAAAAGGATTACTGCTGCTTTTCCAGCTTCTGCCATTGAAGCCAGTGCTGGGCAGCGGCGAGCAGACGCTTTTGGGACTAAGTCCTGCTTTTCCCCTTCTGAGCATGCCGGGGTAAGATCTGTCATTGGAGATCAAGGGTCACATGCTTAGATACTGCAGCAAAACTCATTGGTTCTCCAGGAAGGTCCTGAAGTTGCTCAGGCTCTATGGCAGCCTCTCATTGGTCCTTCTAGGAAGGTCCTGTACTTGCTGCAGCTATAAAAGGTTCGCATGGTGGCACGGCCATGTGCTAGTATCAAATCTAAGTGATGTGCTTTGTGCCAGTGTGGTTACATGTATATGTATTCTGGGACCCGGCTGAAATAAGCCCCTAGAATACCGGCACCTCCGGTGAGGAGATTGTGTGTATGGATTCAGGGCCCTGGCTGAAATAAGCCCCTAGAATACCGGCTCCTCCGGTGAGGAGATTGTATGATTGCGTAACCACAAACTGCTATCTGTTCGGCAGTTGCTGTGTACTCCTGTGAGTTAAACAGGACACAGTGCTTTCTTTAGGCGACTCTGTGAAGTAACAGAGTTCGCTTCTACTGCCATATAGGGCCGCCATTTGCCAGCAGCAGGTTCTCTGCTGCACGGTGGACCCCGGGCTTCGAACGCACCAAATAACATCTCTCTATTTACTCGGTGCATTCCGCCAGCCCTAACAGTATGTATCCTAGAATTAGACTATGATCCTGCTGTGTCATATTTGGAGAAAGGGATCACAGCCCTCATTGTTGTATCCATTTAGGTGTTAGATTAATTTTTGGACTGCAACATGACTTAAAAATTGTGTGGTCCGCATATTACTCTGCAATGATGTTCTAAGACTTCATTGCAGAGTAAGCAGTTGCACAAGATCGTACCGCTTTAGGAGCAGGGAGCTGGCTGTTAGATGGCTGGGTCCCCACAGAGAAGGCAGAAATGGCTCATTACGATCTCTGCATTCCTGATCGCAGTATACACACAAGCAATTTTTTAAGGGGAAAATAAAAATGATTTTGTTTTTTTCCCCATATACTGTATCACCATATATAGGCAGAAAAACATTGAAAATAACATAACAATTAAGCCACACATCTCTTGAAAAAAATAAGCAAATATTATTTTAATATCTGAATGCAAAAAAAAAAATAATTCCTAAAATCTAGGAATGGGAAAGAAATGGTCTAAAGTTGAATTGTTTAATAAAACCTGTGTGGGAATTTTCTTTAAAGAACTGAATTGTTATTCAAACTAGGTCTGCGGAAATGACCAAAGGCAGAGATAAGTGGATTGATCCACGAAGAAACGACTTTGAGTCAAAGGTACCCTGTAAATTCATATACTTTGAGATCCAATTTGTGAGGATTGGTCAAAAAATGGCCGACAGTGACACCTCTGGCAGTGGCGAATCTACTCTGAGAACAAAAGTATTTGATTATTAAAAATAACTGCTGAATGAATACTTCTCTCTCACAATATCAGATATTGTGGCGAATCAGGAGGCTCCCATACAAAAGAGATGGTCAGCTGACTTTAAAGTGAATCTGTCATAGGGTTTTAATACACCATCTGAGAGCAGCATAATATATGAAAAGAAATCCTGTTCCAAATATATATCACTGAGTTTACTGGGTGCCGCAGTTGTCACCCAAACAGAGTTCTTAGATGTATGATAAAGCAGAGCTCAGAAAGCTAACCCCACCCACATCACAGCTTTCTGTATACATTGCCTATTCACAGTAAGTAACTTATCACAAGAGGCGGTGGTCCGACGACTTGGCACCAGGCAGCTAGTCCCAGCAATGATAATGTCCTAATGGTGAAACCTTCATTGTAAGTGGACAATAGCACACAGCCTGATGAGTGACACATCACCAAATTCAGTTACATTGTGCTGTCTCAGGTTACACAGCGAAAACCTACTGACAGATTTCCTTTAATCTAATATGTATGGAGGTCTTCAATACATCTCTACATCACCTCAGTACAATTGTGAGTCACAGTAGTGAATGTTGTCTTCAAAGCTATTTGACTCCTCCAATAACAGTTTAATAGACACACCAGAAACATTACATTATAATCTGTAGGAAAGAATAATTACCAGATCTGACCCTTTCCTGAAAAACTATGCTTCTGACAGGCACCAACATGAGAAGTATAGATGTTAATATCAGAAATGCATAATTGATTTGTTGCATGACAAGACCCAAGGAGTTAGAGAAGGTCTTCAGTCTCAAGTATAACATACCTGAGAGCGCTTCTATCCAGTAGATCAAGGCACTTTAAGATCAGCTTGACATTATACAAGCCGCTTTTCATGTTGAAGGTGAAATGCAAAGCAGACGTAAAATAACCAAGATCCAATAGGCTGTGTAGTTCCTGTTGGGAGTACATGTTCATTTTAGATAAGAAGCATCAGATTTCTCATCTAGTCCTGATTTAAAACTAAACTTAGATCAATAAGTTCTCTTAAAGTTACTTTATCGGCAATGTTAATGACTAACTAAGTCTTCTTAAAAAAACAGACCAGAGCCTTCTCCTGTGATGTCAACTATGTGCCTCCCTATCCTCACGTGACATTATATCACCTGAGCGCTGCAACCAATCAGAGGCTGCTGATTGGCCGCAGCCTTCATACTTGAAATGGTGGAAGCTGCAGCCTATCAGTGATAGCTAATATGCAGCAGCATGACCATTTCACATGAGCACAGGGAGACACAGTGCCGATTTTCCTGAAGAGTATCAATATCTGCCTATGGACTGCAGCGCTCACACATCTCTTGGACTACCAATATTTTTTCCAGAGAAATGTGAGCAAAGCAGACAATTAGCGGCTAATGATTGGCTGCAGTGCACACATAAGATAACAATTAGTGATGAGTAGTGTTGAGCATTCCGATACCGCAAGTATCGGGTATCGGCCGATATTTGCGGTATCGGAATTCCGATACTGAATTCCGATACTTCCCGCGTATCGGATACCGGAATCGGAAGTTCCCAGAATTCAAATTGAACGCAGCAGCCAATGAGGAATGAATGAAAGTGTGGGCACATCCTGTTTAGCATGGTGGGCATGTAAGTACTGGCAAGGCTGGGATTGGCTGCTGAAATGATGTCACTCTGCACTATAAAAAAGCGCTGCCGCCATTTTGCGCTCACTCTGCTGTGATTTCAGTTAGGGACAGGACGCTGTGTTCTAACTGAGGGCCAGTTGAGCTTGCTAATTGCTTTATTTTCCTTTCCAAAGGCTAATTTAGCAAAACGCTGTGTGTTCTTCACTGTTCACCTTGCTCTTGCCTTGCAGCGCTGTTTTAACAGCGTTCTGCAAGGTCTCTGTGTGTGTGTGTGTGCAGCTCACTCTGTAGTCTGTGTGCAGCCATATACCCGGTTGTATTCAGCTCAGGGGGGGTTCACACTGCCTCACACAGTTGTTCTTTTTTGCTCTTAGTGCAGCCTGCTGCACATTTTTTCTCAAATTTCCTATTAGTGTTTTTCCACCAGTCTCCAGCTCTATTGTGGAAAAACACTACATAGGATAACCTAGAGGGGGGTTTTTGGGCCTTGCAGCGCCGTTTACGGCTGTCTGCACGGTCTCCGTGTGAGCCCAGCTCGCCCTGTAGTCTGTGTGCAGCCATAGCCGGTTGGATTCAGCTCAGGGTTCGTTACTGGCTCATACCTTGAGAAAAATTTTCCTTTTTTTCAAATAGTGCAGCCTGTTTAAAATTTGAAAAAAAAAATTCCTATTAGTGTCTTTCCACTCGTATCCAGCTAAATAGTGGAAAAACACTATATAGGATAACCTAGAGGAGGGTTTTTTGGCCTTGCAGCGCCGTTTACGGCTGTCTGCACGGTCTCCGTGTGAGCCCAGCTCGCCCTGTAGTCTGTGTGCAGCTATAGCCGGTTGGATTCAGCTCAGGGTTCGTTACTGGCTCATACCTTGCGAAAAATTTTCCTTTTTTTTCAAATAGTGCAGCCTGTTTAAAATTTGACAAAAAAAAATCCTATAAGTGTCTTTCCACTCGTATCCAGCTAAATAGTGGAAAAACACTATATAGGATAACCTAGAGGAGGGTTTTTTGGCCTTGCAGCGCCGTTTACGGCTGTCTGCACGGTCTCCGTGTGAGCCCAGCTCGCCCTGTAGTCTGTGTGCAGCCATAGCCGGTTGGATTCAGCTCAGGGTTCGTTACTGGCTCATACCTTGAGAAAAATTTTCCTTTTTTTGAAATAGTGCAGCCTGTTTAAAATTTGAAAAAAAAAAAATTCCTATTAGTGTCTTTCCACCAGTCTCCAGCTCAATTGTGGAAAAACAATACATAGGATAACCTAGAGGGTTTTTTTGGGGCCTTGCAGCGCCGTTTACGGCTGTCTGCACGGTCTCTGTGTGAGCGCAGCTCGCCCTGTAGTCTGTGTGCAGCCATAGCCGGTTGGATTCAGCTCAGGGTGCGTTACTGCCTCATACCTTGAAAAACAATTTCCTTTTTTTCAAATAGTGCAGCCAGTTTAAAATTTGAAAAAAAAAATTCCTATTAGTGTCTTTCCACTTGTATCCAGCTAAATAGTGGAAAAACACTATATAGGATAACCTAGAGGAGGGTTTTTTGGCCTTGCAGCGCCGTTTACGGCTGTCTGCACGGTCTCCGTGTGATTTAAACTAGCTCTGTAGCCCGATCTGCACCAAAAAAAAAGTTAAGTTCACCAAACACAACTTAACACTTGTGTAGGCCACATTTGAAAAATAATAAAGTTTAGTCCACAATTTACAACATTAGTGTTTCTTACACCTGTTAGGAGGAGCATTACAGGAATAAGCACACTAAGGCCTTAGTACTTTTCTGCTTATCTTTATCTGTCAACCAAGATGAAGAGGGCAGGGAGTAAGGCACGTGGGCGTGGGCGCGGAGCAGGGAGAGGAGCAGGGAGAGGACGTGGTGATTCTGTGCCTGCTGCGGGCGCCGGTGACTCGTCGTCACTCAGTTTCAGCAGGGAACAGTCCTTCATGCGCAGCTTTGTCGGAGAGCACCGTGCACCGCTGCTGCGTGAAGACCAAATTGAAGCCGTTGTGGGGTGGATGGCAGCTAACGCCTCGGCATCGACTTCAGTTAGTGCCACATCCTCTCAGGCACAGAGCACTGGAGAGCAGCCATCTGTCTCTTCACCACCTGCCAAATTGGCCAGGCAGTCAGAGAGCCCAGGACAGGAGCCGTCTCTACTTCTGTTCTCTGAATCTCTTGGCTTGGAAACAGGGGGCCAGCCAAGCAGCATTGGAGAAATGGAAGAAGAGGCAGTGTGCAGTGATGCCCAACACCTTTTTCTCTCTGACTCTGAAGAGGCAGGTGGGCCAGTGCCTCCGGTGACCACAGCGCAGTACGCATCTGATGATGAAACTCAGGTGCCGCTTTCTCGTGCGTACTGTGCTGCTGAGACTACCCAGGAGGAGCAGTTGGTGGCAGAGGGTAGTGGAGATGATGAGGTCCTTGACCCATCGTGGCGTGAGGAACAGGAAGGTGGTGGTAGCAGCTCAGAGGAAGAGCTTCCTCTTACGGGCCAAAGAGGGAGAGGGAGGGGGAAGACTGCGGAGCCTGTAGCCTCCACTTTGGCACCCGTTAGGAGCCTGTCTCTTTCCAAAGCCAAAAAGGGCGCTCCCAAGACTTGCAGTGCCTGGTCCTTTTTTGACACAGTTGCAGATGACATTTGTTTTGTCAAATGCAAGCTGTGTCATCATAAAGTAAAAAGAGGGAAAAATGTCAGCAACCTCAATACCACAAATATGTGGAAACATGTGCGGACCAGGCACGCGGTGGAGTTACAGAAACACACTGAAGATGTAGGCCAACCAACAGCGGCAGCTACCACCTCTTCAGCTCGTGTTGCCTCTTCCTCCAGCTCACGCACAGCTGGTTTGGCTTCCTCCCAGAGACCTTGTGTAATTCCACCCACAGCACCACCTTCCCAGTCATCCTCACACTCCCAGTCTACTCTACAGCCATCGGTAGTACAGGCATGGGAGAAAAGGCGGGCATTCTCGGCCAACCACCCCCGAGCACAGGCTCTGAATGCAGGCATTGCCAAACTGTTGTCCCTGGAAATGCTCTCGTTCAGGCTGGTGGAGACTGACAGCTTCCGTGACTTGATGGCATTGGCAGTCCCACAGTACAAGGTGCCCAGCCGCTTTTACTTCAGCAGGCAGGCTGTCCCTGCCCTGCACAGGCATGTTGAGGCAAACATAAAACATGCGCTACTGAACGCCGTCAGTAGCAAGGTCCACCTCACCACCGATGCGTGGACCAGTCAGCATGGACAGGGGCGATATGTTTCCCTCACTGCCCATTGGGTTAATGTTGTTGAGCCAGGTACAGATCGTGCGAGTGGCGCAGGACGTGTCCTGCCCACTCCAAGGATTGCAGGAATCCAGTCTGTACGCATCGACTCCTCCTCTTACACCAGTTCCTCTGATTCCTCTCTGCAGGATCCGTCACAGTCCACCCCCACATGGACCCGTGAACGTTTACCTATGACCGACATGAGCACAGCCGTGGCCAAACGTCAGCAGGCCGTCTTGAAACTAGTTTCATTGGGGCATCGAAGCCACACAGCGCAGGAGCTCTGGAATGCCATAAAGCAGGAGAGCGATGTGTGGTTACTGCCAGCGAATCTCCAGCCAGGCATGGTAGTGTGTGACAATGGCCAAAATCTGGTGGCAGCTTTGGCCCTTGGCAACCTCACTCACATCCCATGTCTGGCACATGTGCTCAATTTGGTTGTGCAGAGTTTTCTGAGGGACTATCCGGATCTTGATGCCCTGCTGCACAAGGTCCGCCTAGAGTGTGCTCACTTGCGGCGTTCCAGCTTGGCCAGATCCCGCATTGCTGCTCTGCAGCGCCGATTCCGCCTTCCGGAACACCGCATCATATGTGACCTACCTACCCGGTGGAATTCCACGTTACATATGTTGGAGCGGTTGTGTGAGCAGCAGCAAGCAGTTATGGAGTACCAGCTGCATCAGGCGCAAAGAAGTCGCAGTCAGCGTCGATCAGACTTCACAACCACAGAGTGGGCCACTATGAAGGACGTCTGCCAGGTTTTGCGTCCTTTTGATTATTCCACGCGGATGGCAAGTGCAGATGATGCACTAGTCAGCATGACTGTCCCCCTTATCTGCCTGCTTCAGCAAACTTTGCAAGGGTTAAGGGATGATGTGGTGGAAGAGGTGGAGGATGAGGAGTCACCTTTTCCATCAGCTTCTGGAGAGTCAGCGCCACGTGGTTCCTCACAAAGGGGTACGCAGGGGCCAATTTGTGAGGAGGATGAGGAGGAGTCAATGGAGGAGGAAGAGCTCCGTCCAGAGGAGGGAGCGACACAATTGTCCAGTGGTCAGCGAGGGTGGGGTGATGACGAGCGGGCAGAGATCATGTCTCAAGCAGGGGACAGCGTTTCTGGGCCAGTTGGCACTCTGCAGCACATGGTGGATTTCATGCTGCAGTGCCTGAGAAACGACCGCCGCATCGACCACATTCTCAACATGCCTGATTATTGGGTGTTCACCCTCCTCGATCCTCGCTACCGGGACAACGTCCAAAACCTCATCCCTGCGTTGACCCGGGAGCGTAAATTGCGGGAGTACCACGACACACTGGTGAATTCCATCATCTTCTCCTGTCCAACTGAGAGGAGTGCTGCTAGTGCTTTACAAAGCAGCTCAGTGCGTCGAGGCAGTGGGGGAGGCTCTGCCCAAAGAAGGAGCAGAAGCAGTGCCTCTGCCCAAGGCAAGCCCAGTATGGCACAACTCTGGCACACTTTTGTGTGCCCGCCCCAAATGTCTACACCATCACCGGCGGCTCCAGTCAGCAGGAGGCAACGGTTCCGTCAGATGGTGACAGACTACATGGCTTGCCCTCTTACTGTACTCCCAGACGGCTCTTCCCCGTTCAAGTTTTGGGTCTCTAAGCTGGATACATGGCCAGAGCTAAGCCAGTATGCATTGGAGGTGCTGGCTTGCCCTGCGGCTAGTGTCTTATCGGAACGTGTCTTTAGTGCCGCAGGTGGTGTACTAACAGACCGTCGCATGCGACTATCCTCCGATAACGTTGACCGGCTTACTTTCCTGAAAATGAACCAGGCCTGGATCTCGCAGGAATTTGCCACTCCTCTGCCTGATTAAGTAATTGGGTGTCATCCAGGTCTCCTGCTGTGTTCATCTTTCTACCACCTGAACTGCTATTCCTGGGCTCCAACACCGCCAGTTGCGGCTCAGAAGTGCAGGCTGCACAGTAAAAACATACGACCCAGTGTTATTGGGTTTCAGTAACGTCAGCTGATCCCCAGCTGTGTAGCCGGCAATGTGTCCTGCGACCGCCACGCTGGCACAACAACCTAAATGTAAGGGAACCTGTCCCCCCCCCCCCCGTCGTTTGTTACTGAAAGAGCCATCTTGTGCAGCAGTAATGCTGCACAAGGAAAAGGTAGCTTTTTTTTTTTAGCTGTTTGCACACGCAGAACTTAACACTTATAAAATGTGTTCACTGATACCGTTATACCGTCCCGGAGCTGGGACTTTCCTTCGTAATGTGACGCAGCACAGCCGTCATTCCTACCCCCTTGGTGCCATGCGCTGCCTCCTCAGCGTTGTTTTAAGCTGTCACGGAGCCTGCGCTGTTCTGTTATCCCTTGGGCATGCCCTATTTGCGCTGCCTGTCTTCTGACATAATTTGGTGTCAGGCTGGCTGCGCCTGTGCGGCCGCGGTGCCCGAGATCCCGCCTCGCAGTGTCTTCTGATTGAGTCACACTGCGGGCCTGGGATCCATGGGCATGCGCAGTGCATATCTTCCCCTCGGGCTCTCGCTCATTTCCCTCCGCCTTCTTTAGACTGTGCGCCGTCAGCTGATCCCTAGCATGCCACGGCCGTGACACCGCACAGTCTGAAGAAGAGGGAAGGAGGGGAGTGAGAGTCGAGGTTATGCACTGTGCATGCCCATGGTTCCAAGGCCCGCAGTGGGATTACGTTAGATGAGACTGCGAGGTGGGATCTGGAGCAGTGTGGATGCACAGGCACTGACAGCCTGACACCAAATTATGTCAGAAGACAGGCAGCGCTAATTGGGCATGGCCAAGGGCTAACAGAACAGCGCAGGCTCTGTGACAGCTTAAAACAACGCTGAGGAGGCAGCGCACGGCATCAAGGGGATAGGAATGACAGCTGTGCTGTGTCCCATTACGAAGGAAATTCGCACCTCCGGAACGGTTTAACGGTATAAAGGGACACATTTTTAGTGTTTACTTCGGTGTTTGCAAGGAGCATAATTAAAAGAGCAACCTTTTCCTTTTGCATCCTTAGTGCTGCACAACATGGCTCTTTCAGCTACAAACGTCTTGGGGGGGGGGGGTTAAAGGTTTCCTTTCAACTTGCTCCAATCAGGCTTCGGCCTACACTCTGTTCCTCTGCTCCTCCTGCTGTCCCTGGGCTCTAACACCGCCAGTTGGTGCCTGGAAGTGCTGTGTGCACAGTCAACAGTCGCTCCTCTGTTATTGGGGTTCAGTAACGTCAGCTGATCCCCAGCTGTGTGTGCGGCAATACCTCCAATCTGCTCCTCCTGCTGTCCCTGGGCTCTAACACCGCCAGTTGGTGCCTGGAAGTGCTGTGTGCACAGTCAACAGTCGCTCCTCTGTTATTGGGGTTCAGTAACGTCAGCTGATCCCCAGCTGTGTGTGCGGCAATACCTCCAATCTGCTCCTCCTGCTGTCCCTGGGCTCTAACACCGCCAGTTGGTGCCTGGAAGTGCTGTGTGCACAGTCAACAGTCGCTCCTCTGTTATTGGGGTTCAGTAACGTCAGCTGATCCCCAGCTGTGTATCCGGCAACGTGTCATGCGACCGCCACGCTGGCACAACTAAAATGTAAGGGGACCTGTCCCCCCCCCCCCCCTAGGCGTTTGTTACTGAAAGAGCCACCATGTGCAGCACTAATACTGCACAAGGGAAAGGTCGCTCTTGAAATTATGCTCCTTGCAAACGCTGAACTACACACTCATGTAATGTGTCCCCTCACACCGTCCAACCGTCCCGGAGGTGGGACTTTCCTTTGTAATGTGACGCAGCACAGCCGTCATTGCTACCCCCTTGGCACCGTGCGCTGCCTCCTTAGCGTTGTTTGATTCCGTCATGGACCCTGCGCTGTTATGTTATCCCTTGGCCATGCACAGTTTGCGCTGCCCGTCCTCTGACATCATTTGTTGTCGTCCTGGCTGCGCCTGTGCGTCCACGCTGCCCGAAATCACACCTCGCAGTGTCGTCTACACAGTGGGCCTGGTATCCATGGCCATGCGCAGTGCATATACTAGCCTCTCACTCCCCGTCTTCACGCTTCTTCAGACTAGGCGGCGTCAGCTGATCCCTAATAGCATGCCACGGCCGTGACGCCGCACAGTCTGAAGAAGCAGGAAGGAGGTGAGTGAGAGGCGATGATATGCACTGCGCATGCCCATGCATCCCTGGCCCGCAGTGGGACTACATTAGATGACACTGCAAGGTTGGATCTCGGGCAGCCTGGACGCACAGGCACTGCCAGCCTGACACCTACATGATGTCAGAAGACGGGCACCGCTAACTGTGCATGGCCAAGGGATAACATTACAGCGCGGGCTCCGTGACAGAACCAAACAACGTTGAGGAGGTGGCTCCCGGCACCAAGGGGGTTGGAATGACGGCTGTGCTGTGTCACATTACAAAGGAAAGTCCCACTTCCGGGATGGTTTGACGGTGTGAGGGGACACATTATATGAGTGTGTACTTCAGCGTTTGCAAGGAGCATAATTTTCGGAACAACCATTTTCCATGTGCAGTATTACTGCTGTACAAGATGGCTCTTTCAGCAACAAATGCCTGGGGGGGGGGGGGTTAAAGGTTCCCTTTCAACTTGCTCCACTGCAGGCTTCGGCCTACACTCTGCTCCTCTTTGATTCTCTGGGTTTCAACACTGTCAGTTGCCACCTGGAAGTGTTGTCTACACAGAAAAAACACTAGGTGATGTGTCAGTGGGGTTCAGCACCGCCAGCTGTTCCCCTGCTGTGTAGTCGGCAACGTGTCCAGCACAAGCCACGCTGGCACAACAGAACAAAAGCTGCCACCAGTGCAGGCTTCGGCCTACACTCTGCTCCTCTCCTCCTCCTGCTGACCCTGGGCTCAAACACCGCTAGTTTTTGCCCGGAAGTGCTAGCTGCACAGAGAAAAACACCAGCCAATGTGTTAGTGGGGTTCAGCAACGCCAGCTGTTCCCCTGCTGTGTAGCCGGCAACGTGACCTGAAAACGCCATGCAGGCACAGGAACTGAAATTAAAAGGGAACCTGGCCCCACCCCCCCAGGTGTTTCTATGTATAACAGCCACCTAGTACAGCAGTACTGCTGCATTTGTACAAGGTGGCTGACTTTTTCTCCTTGCCCACGTGGAACTCAGCACGTACAAAATGTGTCTCATTGAGACCATTCCACTGTCCCTGAGGTGTGACTTTCCTTTGTAATGATACGCAGCACCCCCCTTGGTAGCGTTTCCCGTCTTTTGTCATCATGGTTAGCTGGCTGCGCCTGTGCATCCGCCCTGCTAGAAACAACGCCCCTCGTTGTCATATTTATTTTGTCAGCGAGGGTGTGGTTTATGGGCACGAGCAGTGCATATGTTCGCTTGTCTTAACTCATCTCCTTCCGCCTTCTTCAGACTGTGCGGCCTCCTGGCCGTGGTAGGCGATAAGGGATCAGCTGAGGCCGCCCAGTCTGGAGCAGGTGTAAGGACATGTGTAAGCGGCAAACCTATTTACTGCACAAGGCCACGAATCCCAGCCACGCAGTGTGATTTTTTGAAAACACACTGTGGGTCTGGGATTCATGTCCATCGCTAACCGCAACGGCCGACATGAAATGAGGTCAGAAGACAGGAAGCGCTCACAGCGCATGGCCAAGGGATCACAATAGCGCAGACTCCTGTACAGCAAATAACAACGCTCAGGAATCTGCGCCCAGTACCTAGGTGAAAATTTTGACACCTGTGCTGCGTCTCGTTAAAAAGACAAGTCACGCCTCCACAACTGTTTGACAGTATAATGGGCTAAATAGTGTACGTGTTTAATTCAGCGTGTGCAAGGAGCAAAATTAAATAGAGCAACCTTTGACTTGTGCATCATTCATGCTGTTCAAGGTGTGGCTCTTGTACCTTGCAACACCTGAGGGGGGGTTAAAGGTAACCTTTGAAATTGGTTCAACTAGGCTTCGGCCTACACTCTGCTCCTCTACTCCTCCTGCTGACCCTGGGCTCAAACACCGCTAGTTTTTGCCCGGAAATGCTAGCTGCACAGAGAAAAACACCAGCCAATGTGTTAGTGGGGTTCAGCAACGCCAGCTGTTCCCCTGCTGTGTAGTCGGCAACGTGTCCAGCACAAGCCACGCTGGCACAACAGAACAAAAGCTGCCACCAGTGCAGGCTTCGGCCTACACTTTGCTCCTCTCCTCCTCCTGCTGACCCTGGGCTCAAACAACGCCAGTTTCTGCCCGGACATGCTAGCTGCACAGAGAAAAACACCAGCCAATGTGTTAGTGGGGTTCAGCACCGCCAGCTGTTCCCCTGCTGTGTAGCTGGCAACGTTTCCTGCAAACGCCACGCAGGAACATGAACTGAAATTGAAGGGAGCCTGCCCCCCACCCCCCCAGGTGTTTCTATGTATAACAGCCACCTTGTACAGCAGTACTGCTGCATTTGTACAAGGTGGCTGACTTTTTCTCCTTGCACACGTGGAACTCAACAAGTACAAAATGTGTCTCATTACAGACCATTACAATGTCCCTGAGGTGTGACTTTCCTTTTTAATGACACGCAGCACCCCCATTGTTAGCGCTGCCCGTCTCCTGACATCATTGGTTGGCTGGCTGTGCCTGTGCGTCCCCCCTGCCCGACACAACGCCCCCCGTTGTCTCATATATTTTGACTGCGAGGGTGTGATTGATGGGCACGAGCAGTGCATATGTTCCCCTGTTTTCACTCCCCTCCTTCCGCCTTCTTCTGACTGTGCGGCCTCATGGCCGCGGCATGCGATAAGGGATCAGCTGAGGCCGCCCAGTCTGAAGCAGGTGTAAGGACATGTGTGAGCGGCGAACATATTTACTGCACAAGGCCACGAATCCCAGCACCGCAGTGTGACTTTAGGAAAAGCCACTGTGGGTCTGGGATTTATGGCCATCGTTAACCGCACCGGCCAACATGAAATGAGGTCATGAGACGGCCTGCACTAACAGGGTATTGCCAAGGGATAACACAAGAGTGCAGTTTCCTGTACTGCAAATAACAACGGTAAGGAATCTGCGCACAGCACCTAGGTGTAAATTTGTACACCTGTGCTGCGTCTCCTTAAAAAGTCTAGTAGTCACGCCTCCACTACTGTTTGACAGTATAATGGGCTAAATAGTGTACGTGTTTAATTCAGCGTGTGCAAGGAGCAAAATTAAATAGAGCAACCTTTGACTTGTGCATCATTAATGCTGTTCAAGGTGTGGCTCTTGTACCTTGCAACACCTGAGGGGGGGTTAAAGGTAACCTTTGAAATTGGTTCAACTAGGCTTCGGCCTACACTCTGCTCCTCTACTCCTCCTGCTGACCCTGGGCTCAAACACCGCTAGTTTTTGCCCGGAAATGCTAGCTGCACAGAGAAAAACACCAGCCAATGTGTTAGTGGGGTTCAGCAACGCCAGCTGTTCCCCTGCTGTGTAGTCGGCAACGTGTCCAGCACAAGCCACGCTGGCACAACAGAACAAAAGCTGCCACCAGTGCAGGCTTCGGCCTACACTTTGCTCCTCTCCTCCTCCTGCTGACCCTGGGCTCAAACAACGCCAGTTTCTGCCCGGACATGCTAGCTGCACAGAGAAAAACACCAGCCAATGTGTTAGTGGGGTTCAGCACCGCCAGCTGTTCCTCTGCTGTGAAGTCGGCATCGTGTCCAGCACAAGCCACGCTGGCACAACTGACCAAAAGCTGCCGCCAGTGCAGGCTTCGGCCTACACTTTGCTCCTCTCCTCCTCCTGCTGACCCTGGGCTCAAACAACGCCAGTTTCTGCCCGGACATGCTAGCTGCACAGAGATAAAAAAAACAGCCAATGTGTTAGTGGGGTTCAGCACCGCCAGCTGTTCCCCTGCTGTGTAGCTGGCAACGTGTCCTGCAAACGCCACGTAGGCACATGAACTGAAATTGAAGGGAGCCTGCCCCCCACCCCCCCAGGTGTTTCTATGTATAACAGCCACCTTGTACAGCAGTACTGCTGCATTTGTACAAGGTGGCTGACTTTTTCTCCTTGCACACGTGGAACTCAACAAGTACAAAATGTGTCTCATTACAGACCATTACAATGTCCCTGAGGTGTGACTTTCCTTTTTAATGACACGCAGCACCCCCATTGTTAGCGCTGCCCGTCTCCTGACATCATTGGTTGGCTGGCTGTGCCTGTGCGTCCCCCCTGCCCGACACAACGCCCCCCGTTGTCTCATATATTTTGACTGCGAGGGTGTGATTGATGGGCACGAGCAGTGCATATGTTCCCCTGTTTTCACTCCCCTCCTTCCGCCTTCTTCTGACTGTGCGGCCTCATGGCCGCGGCATGCGATAAGGGATCAGCTGAGGCCGCCCAGTCTGAAGCAGGTGTAAGGACATGTGTGAGCGGCGAACATATTTACTGCACAAGGCCACGAATCCCAGCACCGCAGTGTGACTTTAGGAAAAGCCACTGTGGGTCTGGGATTTATGGCCATCGTTAACCGCACCGGCCAACATGAAATGAGGTCATGAGACGGCCTGCACTAACAGGGTATTGCCAAGGGATAACACAAGAGCGCAGTTTCCTGTACTGCAAATAACAACGGTAAGGAATCTGCGCACAGCACCTAGGTGTAAATTTGTACACCTGTGCTGCGTCACCTTAAAAAGACTAGTAGTCACGCCTCCACTACTGTTTGACAGTATAATGGGCTAAATAGTGTATGTGTTTAATTCAGCGTGTGCAAGGAGCAAAATTAAATAGAGCAACCTTTGACTTGTGCATCATTAATGCTGTTCAAGGTGTGGCTCTTGTACCTTGCAACACCTGAGGGGGGGGTTAAAGGTAACCTTTGAAATTGGTTCAACTAGGCTTCGGCCTACACTCTGCTCCTCTACTCCTCCTGCTGACCCTGGGCTCAAACACCGCTAGTTTTTGCCCGGAAATGCTAGCTGCACAGAGAAAAACACCAGCCAATGTGTTAGTGGGGTTCAGCACCGCCAGCTGTTGCCCCGCTGTGTAGCCGGCATCGTGTCCAGCACAAGCCACGCTGGCACAACCGACCAAAAGCTGCCACCAGTGCAGGCTTCGGCCTACACTTTGCTCCTCTCCTCCTCCTCCTGCTGACCCTGGGCTCTAACACCGCTAGTTTTTGCCCGGACATGCAATCTGCACAGAGAAAAACACCAGTCAATGTGTCAGTGGGGTTCAGCAACGCCAGCTGTTCCCCTGCTGTGTAGCTTGCAACGTGACCTGCAAACGCCACGCAGGCACATGAACTGAAATTGAAGGGAGCCTGCCCCCCACCCACAGGTGTTTCTATGTATAACAGCCACCTTGTACAGCAGTACTGCTGCATTTGTACAAGGTGGCTGACTTTTTCTCCTTGCCCACGTGGAACTCAACACGTACAAAATGTGTCTCATTAGAGACCATTACAATGTCCCTGAGGTGTGACTTTCCTTTGTAATGACACGCAGCACCACCCTTGTTAGCGCTGCCCGTCTTTTTACATCATTGGTTAGCTGGCTGCGCCTGTGCATCTCCCCTGCTCGAAACAACGCCCCTCGGTGTCTTATTTTTTTGGACAGCGAGGGTGTGATTGATGGGCATGTGCAGTGCATATGTTTGCCTGTGTTCACTCATCTCCTTCCGCCTTCTTCAGACTGGGTGTCCTCATGGCCGCGGCAGGCGATAAGGGATCAGATGAGGCCGCCCAGTCTGAAGCAGGTGTAAGGACATGTGTGAGCGGCAAACATATTTAGTGCACCAGGGCACGCATCCCAGCACCGCAGTGTGATTTTTTAAAAACACACTGTGGGTCTGGGATTCATGTCCATCGCTAACCGCAACGGCCAACATGAAATGAGGTCATAAGACAGGAAGCGCTCACAGCGCATGGCCAAAGGATCACAAGAGCGCAGACTCCTGTACAGCAACTAACAACGCTCAGGAAGCTGCGCCCATGCAAAAAGGTGTTGTTTTCGACACCTGTGCTGCTTTTCTTTAAAAAGACAAGTCACGCCTCCACTACTGATTAACAGTATAATGGGCTAAATAGTCTACGTGTTGCATTCAGCTTGTGCAAGTAGAAAAATTAATAGAGCAACCTTTTACTTGTGCAGCATTAATGCTGCAGAAGGAGTGGCTCTTGTACTTTGTAACACCTGAGGGGGGGTTAAAGGTAACCTTTGAAATTGGTTCAACTAGGCTTCGGCCTACACTCTGCTCCTCTCCTCCTCCTGCTGACCCTGGGCTCTAACAACGCTAGTTTTTGCCCGGAAATGCTAGCTGCACAGAGAAAAACACCAGCCAATGTGTTAGTGGGGTTCAGCACCGCCAGCTGTTCCCCCGCTGTGTAGCCGGCATCGTGTCCAGCACAAGCCACGCTGGCACAACAGAACAAAAGCTGCCACCAGTGCAGGCTTCGGCCTACACTTTGCTCCTCTCCTCCTCCTGCTGACCCTGGGCTCAAACAACGCCAGTTTCTGCCCGGACATGCTAGCTGCACAGAGAAAAACACCAGCCAATGTGTTAGTGGGGTTCAGCACCGCCAGCTGTTCCCCTGCTGTGTAGCTGGCAACGTTTCCTGCAAACGCCACGCAGGAACATGAACTGAAATTGAAGGGAGCCTGCCCCCCACCCCCCCAGGTGTTTCTATGTATAACAGCCACCTTGTACAGCAGTACTGCTGCATTTGTACAAGGTGGCTGACTTTTTCTCCTTGCACACGTGGAACTCAACAAGTACAAAATGTGTCTCATTACAGACCATTACAATGTCCCTGAGGTGTGACTTTCCTTTTTAATGACACGCAGCACCCCCATTGTTAGCGCTGCCCGTCTCCTGACATCATTGGTTGGCTGGCTGTGCCTGTGCGTCCCCCCTGCCCGACACAACGCCCCCCGTTGTCTCATATATTTTGACTGCGAGGGTGTGATTGATGGGCACGAGCAGTGCATATGTTCCCCTGTTTTCACTCCCCTCCTTCCGCCTTCTTCTGACTGTGCGGCCTCATGGCCGCGGCATGCGATAAGGGATCAGCTGAGGCCGCCCAGTCTGAAGCAGGTGTAAGGACATGTGTGAGCGGCGAACATATTTACTGCACAAGGCCACGAATCCCAGCACCGCAGTGTGACTTTAGGAAAAGCCACTGTGGGTCTGGGATTTATGGCCATCGTTAACCGCACCGGCCAACATGAAATGAGGTCATGAGACGGCCTGCACTAACAGGGTATTGCCAAGGGATAACACAAGAGTGCAGTTTCCTGTACTGCAAATAACAACGGTAAGGAATCTGCGCACAGCACCTAGGTGTAAATTTGTACACCTGTGCTGCGTCTCCTTAAAAAGACTAGCAGTCACGCCTCCACTACTGTTTGACAGTATAATGGGCTAAATAGTGTACGTGTTTAATTCAGCGTGTGCAAGGAGCAAAATTAAATAGAGCAACCTTTGACTTGTGCATCATTAATGCTGTTCAAGGTGTGGCTCTTGTACCTTGCAACACCTGAGGGGGGGTTAAAGGTAACCTTTGAAATTGGTTCAACTAGGCTTCGGCCTACACTCTGCTCCTCTACTCCTCCTGCTGACCCTGGGCTCAAACACCGCTAGTTTTTGCCCGGAAATGCTAGCTGCACAGAGAAAAACACCAGCCAATGTGTTAGTGGGGTTCAGCAACGCCAGCTGTTCCCCTGCTGTGTAGTCGGCAACGTGTCCAGCACAAGCCACGCTGGCACAACAGAACAAAAGCTGCCACCAGTGCAGGCTTCGGCCTACACTTTGCTCCTCTCCTCCTCCTGCTGACCCTGGGCTCAAACAACGCCAGTTTCTGCCCGGACATGCTAGCTGCACAGAGAAAAACACCAGCCAATGTGTTAGTGGGGTTCAGCACCGCCAGCTGTTCCTCTGCTGTGAAGTCGGCATCGTGTCCAGCACAAGCCACGCTGGCACAACTGACCAAAAGCTGCCACCAGTGCAGGCTTCGGCCTACACTTTGCTCCTCTCCTCCTCCTGCTGACCCTGGGCTCAAACAACGCCAGTTTCTGCCCGGACATGCTAGCTGCACAGAGATAAAAAAAACAGCCAATGTGTTAGTGGGGTTCAGCACCGCCAGCTGTTCCCCTGCTGTGTAGCTGGCAACGTGTCCTGCAAACGCCACGTAGGCACATGAACTGAAATTGAAGGGAGCCTGCCCCCCACCCCCCCAGGTGTTTCTATGTATAACAGCCACCTTGTACAGCAGTACTGCTGCATTTGTACAAGGTGGCTGACTTTTTCTCCTTGCACACGTGGAACTCAACAAGTACAAAATGTGTCTCATTACAGACCATTACAATGTCCCTGAGGTGTGACTTTCCTTTTTAATGACACGCAGCACCCCCATTGTTAGCGCTGCCCGTCTCCTGACATCATTGGTTGGCTGGCTGTGCCTGTGCGTCCCCCCTGCCCGACACAACGCCCCCCGTTGTCTCATATATTTTGACTGCGAGGGTGTGATTGATGGGCACGAGCAGTGCATATGTTCCCCTGTTTTCACTCCCCTCCTTCCGCCTTCTTCTGACTGTGCGGCCTCATGGCCGCGGCATGCGATAAGGGATCAGCTGAGGCCGCCCAGTCTGAAGCAGGTGTAAGGACATGTGTGAGCGGCGAACATATTTACTGCACAAGGCCACGAATCCCAGCACCGCAGTGTGACTTTAGGAAAAGCCACTGTGGGTCTGGGATTTATGGCCATCGTTAACCGCACCGGCCAACATGAAATGAGGTCATGAGACGGCCTGCACTAACAGGGTATTGCCAAGGGATAACACAAGAGCGCAGTTTCCTGTACTGCAAATAACAACGGTAAGGAATCTGCGCACAGCACCTAGGTGTAAATTTGTACACCTGTGCTGCGTCACCTTAAAAAGACTAGTAGTCACGCCTCCACTACTGTTTGACAGTATAATGGGCTAAATAGTGTACGTGTTTAATTCAGCGTGTGCAAGGAGCAAAATTAAATAGAGCAACCTTTGACTTGTGCATCATTAATGCTGTTCAAGGTGTGGCTCTTGTACCTTGCAACACCTGAGGGGGGGGTTAAAGGTAACCTTTGAAATTGGTTCAACTAGGCTTCGGCCTACACTCTGCTCCTCTACTCCTCCTGCTGACCCTGGGCTCAAACACCGCTAGTTTTTGCCCGGAAATGCTAGCTGCACAGAGAAAAACACCAGCCAATGTGTTAGTGGGGTTCAGCACCGCCAGCTGTTCCCCCGCTGTGTAGCCGGCATCGTGTCCAGCACAAGCCACGCTGGCACAACCGACCAAAAGCTGCCACCAGTGCAGGCTTCGGCCTACACTTTGCTCCTCTCCTCCTCCTCCTGCTGACCCTGGGCTCTAACACCGCTAGTTTTTGCCCGGACATGCAATCTGCACAGAGAAAAACACCAGTCAATGTGTCAGTGGGGTTCAGCAACGCCAGCTGTTCCCCTGCTGTGTAGCTTGCAACGTGACCTGCAAACGCCACGCAGGCACATGAACTGAAATTGAAGGGAGCCTGCCCCCCACCCACAGGTGTTTCTATGTATAACAGCCACCTTGTACAGCAGTACTGCTGCATTTGTACAAGGTGGCTGACTTTTTCTCCTTGCCCACGTGGAACTCAACACGTACAAAATGTGTCTCATTAGAGACCATTACAATGTCCCTGAGGTGTGACTTTCCTTTGTAATGACACGCAGCACCACCCTTGTTAGCGCTGCCCGTCTTTTTACATCATTGGTTAGCTGGCTGCGCCTGTGCATCTCCCCTGCTCGAAACAACGCCCCTCGGTGTCTTATTTTTTTGGACAGCGAGGGTGTGATTGATGGGCATGTGCAGTGCATATGTTTGCCTGTGTTCACTCATCTCCTTCCGCCTTCTTCAGACTGGGTGTCCTCATGGCCGCGGCAGGCGATAAGGGATCAGATGAGGCCGCCCAGTCTGAAGCAGGTGTAAGGACATGTGTGAGCGGCAAACATATTTAGTGCACCAGGGCACGAATCCCAGCACCGCAGTGTGATTTTTTAAAAACACACTGTGGGTCTGGGATTCATGTCCATCGCTAACCGCAACGGCCAACATGAAATGAGGTCATAAGACAGGAAGCGCTCACAGCGCATGGCCAAAGGATCACAAGAGCGCAGACTCCTGTACAGCAACTAACAACGCTCAGGAAGCTGCGCCCATGCAAAAAGGTGTTGTTTTCGACACCTGTGCTGCTTTTCTTTAAAAAGACAAGTCACGCCTCCACTACTGATTAACAGTATAATGGGTTAAATAGTCTACGTGTTGCATTCAGCTTGTGCAAGTAGAAAAATTAATAGAGCAACCTTTTACTTGTGCAGCATTAATGCTGCAGAAGGAGTGGCTCTTGTACTTTGTAACACCTGAGGGGGGGTTAAAGGTAACCTTTGAAATTGGTTCAACTAGGCTTCGGCCTACACTCTGCTCCTCTCCTCCTCCTGCTGACCCTGGGCTCTAACAACGCTAGTTTTTGCCCGGAAATGCTAGCTGCACAGAGAAAAACACCAGCCAATGTGTTAGTGGGGTTCAGCACCGCCAGCTGTTCCCCCGCTGTGTAGCCGGCATCGTGTCCAGCACAAGCCACGCTGGCACAACCGACCAAAAGCTGCCACCAGTGCAGGCTTCGGCCTACACTTTGCTCCTCTCCTCCTCCTCCTGCTGACCTTGGGCTCAAACACCGCTAGTTTTTGCCCGGAAATGCTAGCTGCACAGAGAAAAACACCAGCCAATGTGTTAGTGGGGTTCAGCACCGCCAGCTGTTCCCCTGCTGTGCAGCTTGCAACGTGACCTGCAAACGCCACGCAGGCACATGAACTGAAATTGAAGGGAGCCTGGCCCCCACCCCCAGGTGTTTCTATGTATAACAGCCACCTTGTACAGCAGTACTGCTGCATTTGTACAAGGTGGCTGATGTTTTCTCCTTGCCCACGTGGAACTCAACACGTACAAAATGTGTCTCTTTGAGACCATTCCACTGTCCCTGAGGTGTGACTTTCCTTTCTAATGATACGCAGCACCCCCCTTGGTAGCGCTTCCCGTCTTCTGACATCATTGGTTGGCTACTTGCGCCTGTTCGTCCGCCCTGCCTGAATAAAATGCTCCTCGTTGTCTTAATTATTTTGACTGCGAGGGTGTGATTGATGGGCACGAGCAGTGCATATCTTCGCCTGTCTTAACTCATCTCCTTCCGCCTTCTTCAGACTGTGCAGCCTCATGGCCGCGGCATGCGAGAAGGGATCAGCAGAGGCCGCCCAGTCTGAAGCAGGTGTAAGGACGTGTGTGAGCGGCCAAAATATTTACTGCTCAAGGCCACGAATCCCAGCACCGCAGTGTGGCTTTATGAAAAGACACTGGGGTCTGGGATTTATGGCCATCGTTAACCGCACGGGCCAACATGAAATGATGTCATAAGATGGGCAGCGCTAACAGGGCATTGCCAAGGGATAACACAAGAGCGCAGACTCCTGTACAGCAAATAACAACGCTCAGGAAGCTGCGCCAAGCACCAAGGCGTTATTTTGGACACCTGTGCTGTGTCTCATCAAAAAACCAAGTCACGCATCCACTACAGTTTGACTGTAGAATGGGGTAAATTGTGTATGTCTTTCATTCAGCGTGTGCAAGTAGACAAATTAATAGAGCAACCTTTCACTTGTGCAGCATTAATACTGCACAAGGTGTGTCTCTTGTACTTTGTAACACCTGAGGGGGGGTTAAAGGTTTCCTTTGAAATTGGTTCAACTAGGCTTCGGCCTACACTCTGCTCCTCTCCTCCTCCTCCTGCTTCAACACGGGCTCTAACATCGCTAGTTTTTGCCCGCAAGTGCTAGCTGCACAGAGAAAAACACACGCCATTGTGTTAGTGGGGTTCAGCAACGCCAGCTGTTCCCCCAGTGTGTAGCCGGCAAAGTGTCCTGCAAACGCAACGCAGACACAAAGCTGCCTCCAGTGCAGGCTTCGGCCTACACTCATCTCCCCCTGCTTACCCTTTGCTCCAACACCGCTAGTTGGGGCTCTAGGAAGACAATCTTTAATAGGCAAGGCAACGCATCTGGGTTCCAGCACCGCCAGCTGGTTCTCGGCAGTGTTCTTGTCACAGGTACTCCCTCGTGCCAAGCCTGGTTTCAGCACCGTCAGCTGTTTCCGGGTTGTGTCAACTTCACTGAGACGCCTATGCTTGCCCCGTCGTGGTGCGGTCGAGTTAGCCAACTCCAGGGTGCCTCCAGTTTAGGAGCTTCCTATGTGGGCTGCGTGAACTGGTAGTCAAGGCTGGTTCTGTAGTGCCAGTAGGCCCAGCTCCCCCTGTAGGACTGTTGGGGTTCGGTAACTGCGGCTGCCTTGCGGCCTAGCTGTTCTCTCCTCTCCTGTGGGCCTTGGGGTTCACCACCTGGTTCCAGCACCGTCAGCTGGTTCCGGGCCGAGCCTTTGGCTTAGGTGCCTCCTCCTGGGTATCCGAGTTCCGCCAACGCCAGGCGGTCCTTGGTAGTGCTTTTAAGCGCGGGCACCTACAGCTTAGTAACCGGGTTCCAGCACCGTCAGCTAGTCCTCGGTCGTGCCATTGGCTCTTGCACACTGGGGCAACGCATCCGGGTTCCAGCACCGCCAGCTGGTTCTCGGCAGTGTTTTTGTCACAGGTACTCCCTCGTGCCAAACCTGGTTTCAGCACCGTCAGCTGTTTCCGGGTTGTGTCAAGCTCACTGAGACACCTATGCTTGCCTCGTCGTGGTGCGGTCGGGTTAGCCAACTCCAGGGTGCCTCCAGTTTAGGAGCTTCCTATGTGGGCTGCGTGAACTGGTAGTCAAGGCTGGTTCTGTAGTGCCAGTAGGCCCAGCTCCCCCTGTAGGACTGTTGGGGTTCGGTAACTGCGGCTGCCTCGCGGCCTAGCTGTTCTCTCCTCTCCTGTGGGCCTTGGGGTTCACCACCTGGTTCCAGCACCGTCAGCTGGTTCCGGGCCGAGCCTTTGGCTTAGGTGCCTCCTCCTGGGTATCCGAGTTCCGCCAACGCCAGGCGGTCCTTGGTAGTGCTTTTAAGCGCGGGCACCTACAGCTTAGTAACCGGGTTCCAGCACCGTCAGCTAGTCCTCGGTCGTGCCATTGGCTCTTGCACACTGGGGCAACGCATCCGGGTTCCAGCACCGCCAGCTGGTTCTCTGCAGTGTTTTTGTCACAGGTACTCCCTCGTGCCAAACCTGGTTTCAGCACCGTCAGCTGTTTCCGGGTTGTGTCAAGCTCACTGAGACACCTATGCTTGCCTCGTCGTGGTGCGGTCAGGTTAGCCAACTCCAGGGTGCCTCCAGTTTAGGAGCTTCCTATGTGGGCTGCGTGAACTGGTAGTCAAGGCTGGTTCTGTAGTGCCAGTAGGCCCAGCTCCCCCTGTAGGACTGTTGGGGTTCGGTAACTGCGGCTGCCTCGCGGCCTAGCTGTTCTCTCCTCTCCTGTGGGCCTTGGGGTCCACCACCTGGTTCCAGCACCGTCAGCTGGTTCTGGGCCGAGCCTTTGGCTTAGGTGCCTCCTCCTGGGTATCCGAGTTCCGCCAACGCCAGGCGGTCCTTGGTAGTGCTTTTAAGCGCGGGCACCTACAGCTTAGTAACCGGGTTCCAGCACCGTCAGCTAGTCCTCGGTCGTGCCATTGGCTCTTGCACACTGGGGCAACGCATCCGGGTTCCAGCACCGCCAGCTGGTTCTCGGCAGTGTTCTTGTCACAGGTACTCCCTCGTGCCAAGCCTGGTTTCAGCACCGTCAGCTGTTTCCGGGTTGTGTCAACTTCACTGAGACGCCTATGCTTGCCCCGTCGTGGTGCGGTCGAGTTAGCCAACTCCAGGGTGCCTCCAGTTTAGGAGCTTCCTATGTGGGCTGCGTGAACTGGTAGTCAAGGCTGGTTCTGTAGTGCCAGTAGGCCCAGCTCCCCCTGTAGGACTGTTGGGGTTCGGTAACTGCGGCTGCCTCGCGGCCTAGCTGTTCTCTCCTCTCCTGTGGGCCTTGGGGTTCACCACCTGGTTCCAGCACCGTCAGCTGGTTCCGGGCCGAGCCTTTGGCTTAGGTGCCTCCTCCTGGGTATCCGAGTTCCGCCAACGCCAGGCGGTCCTTGGTAGTGCTTTTAAGCGCGGGCACCTACAGCTTAGTAACCGGGTTCCAGCACCGTCAGCTAGTCCTCGGTCGTGCCATTGGCTCTTGCACACTTGGGCAACGCATCCGGGTTCCAGCACCGCCAGCTGGTTCTCGGCAGTGTTTTTGTCACAGGTACTCCCTCGTGCCAAACCTGGTTTCAGCACCGTCAGCTGTTTCCGGGTTGTGTCAAGCTCACTGAGACACCTATGCTTGCCTCGTCGTGGTGCGGTCGGGTTAGCCAACTCCAGGGTGCCTCCAGTTTAGGAGCTTCCTATGTGGGCTGCGTGAACTGGTAGTCAAGGCTGGTTCTGTAGTGCCAGTAGGCCCAGCTCCCCCTGTAGGACTGTTGGGGTTCGGTAACTGCGGCTGCCTCGCGGCCTAGCTGTTCTCTCCTCTCCTGTGGGCCTTGGGGTCCACCACCTGGTTCCAGAACCGTCAGCTGGTTCCGGGCCGAGCCTTTGGCTTAGGTGCCTCCTCCTGGGTATCCGAGTTCCGCCAACGCCAGGCGGTCCTTGGTAGTGCTTTTAAGCGCGGGCACCTACAGCTTAGTAACCGGGTTCCAGCACCGTCAGCTAGTCCTCGGTCGTGCCATTGGCTCTTGCACACTGGGGCAACGCATCCGGGTTCCAGCACCGCCAGCTGGTTCTCGGCAGTGTTCTTGTCACAGGTACTCCCTCGTGCCAAACCTGGTTTCAGCACCGTCAGCTGTTTCCGGGTTGTGTCAAGCTCACTGAGACACCTATGCTTGCCTCGTCGTGGTGCGGTCGGGTTAGCCAACTCCAGGGTGCCTCCAGTTTAGGAGCTTCCTATGTGGGCTGCGTGAACTGGTAGTCAAGGCTGGTTCTGTAGTGCCAGTAGGCCCAGCTCCCCCTGTAGGACTGTTGGGGTTCGGTAACTGCGGCTGCCTCGCGGCCTAGCTGTTCTCTCCTCTCCTGTGGGCCTTGGGGTCCACCACCTGGTTCCAGCACCGTCAGCTGGTTCCGGGCCGAGCCTTTGGCTTAGGTGCCTCCTCCTGGGTATCCGAGTTCCGCCAACGCCAGGCGGTCCTTGGTAGTGCTTTTAAGCGCGGGCACCTACAGCTTAGTAACCGGGTTCCAGCACCGTCAGCTAGTCCTCGGTCGTGCCATTGGCTCTTGCACACTGGGGCAACGCATCCGGGTTCCAGCACCGCCAGCTGGTTCTCGGCAGTGTTCTTGTCACAGGTACTCCCTCGTGCCAAACCTGGTTTCAGCACCGTCAGCTGTTTCCGGGTTGTGTCAAGCTCACTGAGACACCTATGCTTGCCTCGTCGTGGTGCGGTCGGGTTAGCCAACTCCAGGGTGCCTCCAGTTTAGGAGCTTCCTATGTGGGCTGCGTGAACTGGTAGTCAAGGCTGGTTCTGTAGTGCCAGTAGGCCCAGCTCCCCCTGTAGGACTGTTGGGGTTCGGTAACTGCGGCTGCCTCGCGGCCTAGCTGTTCTCTCCTCTCCTGTGGGCCTTGGGGTCCACCACCTGGTTCCAGCACCGTCAGCTGGTTCTGGGCCGAGCCTTTGGCTTAGGTGCCTCCTCCTGGGTATCCGAGTTCCGCCAACGCCAGGAGGTACTTGGTAGTGCTTTTAAGCGCGGGCACCTACAGCTTAGTAACCGGGTTCCAGCACCGTCAGCTAGTCCTCGGTCGTGCCATTGGCTCTTGCACACTGGGGCAACGCATCCGGGTTCCAGCACCGCCAGCTGGTTCTCGGCAGTGTTCTTGTCACAGGTACTCCCTCGTGCCAAGCCTGGTTTCAGCACCGTCAGCTGTTTCCGGGTTGTGTCAACTTCACTGAGACGCCTATGCTTGCCCCGTCGTGGTGCGGTCGAGTTAGCCAACTCCAGGGTGCCTCCAGTTTAGGAGCTTCCTATGTGGGCTGCGTGAACTGGTAGTCAAGGCTGGTTCTGTAGTGCCAGTAGGCCCAGCTCCCCCTGTAGGACTGTTGGGGTTCGGTAACTGCGGCTGCCTCGCGGCCTAGCTGTTCTCTCCTCTCCTGTGGGCCTTGGGGTCCACCACCTGGTTCCAGCACCGTCAGCTGGTTCTGGGCCGAGCCTTTGGCTTAGGTGCCTCCTCCTGGGTATCAGAGTTCCGCCAACGCCAGGCGGTCCTTGGTAGTGCTTTTAAGCGCGGGCACCTACAGCTTAGTAACCGGGTTCCAGCACCGTCAGCTAGTCCTCGGTCGTGCCATTGGCTCTTGCACACTGGGGCAACGCATCCGGGTTCCAGCACCGCCAGCTGGTTCTCGGCAGTGTTTTTGTCACAGGTACTCCCTCGTGCCAAACCTGGTTTCAGCACCGTCAGCTGTTTCCGGGTTGTGTCAAGCTCACTGAGACACCTATGCTTGCCTCGTCGTGGTGCGGTCGGGTTAGCCAACTCCAGGGTGCCTCCAGTTTAGGAGCTTCCTATGTGGGCTGCGTGAATTGGTAGTCAAGGCTGGTTCTGTAGTGCCAGTAGGCCCAGCTCCCCCTGTAGGACTGTTGGGGTTCGGTAACTGCGGCTGCCTCGCGGCCTAGCTGTTCTCTCCTCTCCTGTGGGCCTTGGGGTCCACCACCTGGTTCCAGCACCGTCAGCTGGTTCCGGGCCGAGCCTTTGGCTTAGGTGCCTCCTCCTGGGTATCCGAGTTCCGCCAACGCCAGGCGGTCCTTGGTAGTGCTTTTAAGCGCGGGCACCTACAGCTTAGTAACCGGGTTCCAGCACCGTCAGCTAGTCCTCGGTCGTGCCATTGGCTCTTGCACACTGGGGCAACGCATCCGGGTTCCAGCACCGCCAGCTGGTTCTCGGCAGTGTTCTTGTCACAGGTACTCCCTCGTGCCAAGCCTAGTTTCAGCACCGTCAGCTGTTTCCGGGTTGTGTCAACTTCACTGAGACGCCTATGCTTGCCCCGTCGTGGTGCGGTCGAGTTAGCCAACTCCAGGGTGCCTCCAGTTTAGGAGCTTCCTATGTGGGCTGCGTGAACTGGTAGTCAAGGCTGGTTCTGTAGTGCCAGTAGGCCCAGCTCCCCCTGTAGGACTGTTGGGGTTCGGTAACTGCGGCTGCCTCACGGCCTAGCTGTTCTCTCCTCTCCTGTGGGCCTTCGGGTCCACCACCTGGTTCCAGCACCGTCAGCTGGTTCTCGGCAGTGTCTTTTGCTCTTGTACCTTCTGCTCCTCATCCTGGTTCCAGTACCGTCAGCTGGTTCCGGGCAGAGCCTTTGGCTTAGGTGCCTCCTTCTGGGTATCCAAGTTCCACCAACGTCAGGTGGTCCTTGGTAGTGCTTTCAGGCACGGGTACCTCCTGCTTAGTAACCGGGTTCCAGTAACGTCAGCTGGTCCTTGGTAGTTCCATTGGCTTTTGGACCTTCAGCTACCCATCCGGGTTCCAGTACCGTCAGCTGGTTCTCGGCAGTGTCTTTTGCTCTTGTACCTTCTGCTCCCCATCCTGGTTCCAGTAACGTCAGCTGGTTCCGGGCAGAGCCTTTGGCTTAGGTGCCTCCTTCTGGGTATCCGAGTTCCGCCAACGTCAGGCGGTCCTTGGTAGTGCTTTTTAGCACGGGTACCTCCTGCTTAGTAACCGGGTTCCAGTAACGTCAGCTGGTCCTCGGTAGTTCCATAGGCTCTTGAACCTTCGGGTAGCCATCCGAGTTCCAGTTCCATCAGCTGGTTCTTGGCATTTTCTCAGCCTTCTTGTACCTTCTGCTACATTTCCAAGTTGAAGACCCTAACGTCGACGACCCGGAAGACCACCCCGATGACGACGACCCGGAAGACCACCCCGATGACGACGACGGCGGAGACGACGACGGCGGAGACGACGACGGCTGAGACGACGACGGCGGAGATGACGACACTGGAGACGACGACCCTGGAGACGACAACATGGAAGACCGAGAAGCAGAAGAACAAGAGGCTGCAGAACAAAGAGCAGAAGAACATTAAGCATAAGACTTAATATCAGAGCAAAAGATATTATCTAAATTATATGCAGAAGAAGACTAAGCAGTGTATGGGGGTGAGTCCGTTCCTCCTCGTGGTGCCCCTGGATAAAGCCTGATGCTGCAGGCCAAACTGAACGCGGACAAATGTAACTTTTGTGACTGGCAGAACGGAAGGTGTAATCTTCCAACTTTTATAGATAACAACTACGGGAATGCCTGTCACAAATGAGAATATGATGAAGAAGTAGAATAGGAAGAATAATAACAGTGGAATAAAAAGAATATGTAGAATAGGAAGAATAATAATAGTTGAAGAAAATGAATATGAAGAATGTAATAAAAAAAAAAATATAGGTAGAAGATGAAGAAGAAGATGAATAAGGTGAAGAAGTTGATGTCAAAGATGCTGATGATGATGAAGATGAAAGTGTGGGAAAAGGAAAAAAAAGAAGGGGAAGGTCGTGGAATAGTGAAACATCAATATCTGACAAAATAAAAAAAATTTACATAGTCAATATCTTTTTCAATCCGAACGTCTTTAAAAAAAAAAAAAATCATGCTATTCTATTTGATTGGACTAATCCTCATTGCCTTTAATGTCTCCGCCACCTCCCCCATACATCCTACATTATTCTTAGTTGTTTTCCTTCATGTAGAATGAACCTACAAGGAAAGAAAGGGTTTATTTTAATTCCGATATTTTGGTCCCATTGACTTGCATTGGGATCGGGTATCGGTATCGGCGATATCCGATATTTTTTGAATATCGGCCGATCCAAACCGATACCGATACTTTCCGATATCGGAAGGTATCGCTCAACACTAGTGATGAGCGAATGTGCTTGGATAACATATTATCCGAGCATGTGTGAGCAGGTTGCGGGATGCAGTGACGGACAGGAGGCAGAGCAAGGGTTAACGAGTTTAATAACAGGGGAATACTCCACGCAGGGAGGCAATGAGTTAAACAGGGGCATAAACAGTCTAATTGCAAAAGGATATGCAGAGTTCAAGGATAAAGAATCAGGTAACGGTGATTCCGGTGAATACTGTTAACAAGTCGGTGGTCACTCAGACGATGAAGTCCATAGCGCTGACAAGGACAGTCTCGGGGTCTTTTCATGTGCTCCTATTGGCAACAATGCCTCATCTTCTGGCGGTAGCGGTTGGTCTCTAGTACCTTCCCCTACCCCTAGTCCATATGCTGTGGTGGCTGACAAGGGTGTGGGCCACAGTCCTGTACGAGCCTAACGTGGCTCTGCAAATATACACTGCTGAAGTCAGGGTCTCCTGTGAGCGGGAAAGTATGAGCTGGTAAGGTGGGTTACGCAAGTTTATCCAGTACTCAGTTCTCTCGTTGCGGCAAGTGTGCTGTACTGACGGTCATGAAGCACAGGCACCTTGATCTCTGTCAGCTACTGGGCGCGCTGTACTTTTCTGTCTATGCTGCATGCTTATAAGGGGACCAGGGTGATAGCCTTGGCAACAGGGGTTAGCATTCTCTCACCCTGGTGCCTCACAGGTGAAATATAAAGTTCCTTTAGGTGAGACACGAACCAGGCAACATGACGGTTTGACGGGAAGCACTAAATTGTGCAAACAGGACCCCAAACCAGAAAATATACCAACTCCATAATAAGAATGAAATATGGAGAAATAGGAGAATATAGGTAAAAAGATAAACATTCAAGAAAAGAGGAGGGGGGGGAGAGGAAAAGTTAGGAGCTTGACACGCCGAGATATGCATCTGTAAGCCGTTGCAAATGAATGTAACTGGTGGGTGCCGTACCTGCTGGTGATTTCAGCTGAAGTAGAAGAAAGGAAAAGGGAATATCCAGCACGTCCATCCAGTGTAAGTAAAATATCCAAAATTTATTGAAGCATTTTAAAAAACAATATTAAAAAAGAGAGTCTCCCTCTCTGCCTGACGCGTTTCTGGCGCACCACGGCGCCCTTAGTCATAGGAACTAAGGGCGCCGTGGTGCGCCAGAAACGCGTCAGGCAGAGAGAGTCTCCCTCTCTCTTTTTTAATATTGTTTTTTAAAATGCTTCAATAAATTTTGGATATTTTACTTACACTGGATGGACGTGCTGGATATTCCCTTTTCCTTTCTTCTACTTTAGGTAAAAAGATACTTTATTAATAGGTATACAAAAGTAAATAATAAATATAGACAATAAAAATGCATGATAAAGTGCACAAGGATAATGCTGAAGGATCACCGATGCTGTGCACCCGCCAAGGGGATGAGAAAGCATCTGTACAAAAAGCAAAACATACGTTGGGTTGTTTTTTCGGGTCCTGTCCGGTGCTGCTAATCCTCCAACTTATATACTGGTAAGTGCTATTTATCCTCATCTATTTATACTATTTTTGAACTTTTTGGTCACAATTACTGCTACTATTGATCTTATTAGATAAACGCTCACTGTTTACTGTTGGCGGGTGCACAGCATCGGTTATCCTTCAGCATTATCTTTGCGCACTTTATCCTGTGTTCTTATAGTCTATATTTATTATTTACTTTTCTATACCTATTAATAAAGTATCTTTTTACCTATATACTCCTTTTTCTCTGTATTTCATTCAAAGTTCCTTTAGGTGCATAGCACTTACGGTTTCTACCATTCTGACTTCAGGCTCCCAAGTTCCAAGAATCACTGAGGTGTCACAGTCCTTTGCAAACATATCAACTTTACTGAAAATACAGGCACATGTCACTTCAGCAGCACAGTTCATAGAGTTTCATATCCTTTTCTCTCCCTGGCTTCCAGGCAAACTTCATTATTTCTGTGACCTCTCCTTTCATACCTTCAGTAATCCCAGCTGCTTCTGTGGACCATTCTTGTCCCATCTGTCCTTTCTCTGTCACCAGATTCTTAAAATCCCCTTGTCTGTCTTCCATAGGAAAAGGTGTCAGGAGCACTATCATAGCTGCTCCTGTCCTGGTCATAGACTCCAGATCTTTCCTGGAGATGGTTCCACTAAGCTGGTGCCCACTCACATTGTCCCAAGGCCTGAGGCCCCTCTCCTCCAAGCAGCTCTCTCTTCACAGCCTGAGGCTGTCCCATCAGCAGTATGCTCCCTGCCCTTGGGCAAGATGCCCAGGCTAAAACTCTCTCTAAACAGGAAGCATCCTCACTATATCCCTGGTCTGTGCTGTATCTCCCACTTATATTAACCCCTGTGCTGCCTGTCTGTATTAACCCTCTCCTATCTATTCCTTATTCTAATGTGCCCTCCCTAAACTAACCCCACTATTATCCCATGCAAACCTCTATGTTGTCCCTAAATCTAGGCACAACACAGGACAAATACAGTTACATTAAGGTACACACATAGTTATATAGCTTTCACATTAATAAAGCGTCAGGGTGCCGCATGTATTACATGTGTACAGCAATAAAGGTGGGGGAAGCACGTGATGTACCTAGTCACCCCCTTACACGCTGCCTGTTCTTGCCAAGACTGAAGCCCCGACAACCTCTGGCGTGCTGCTTCTCTGGCCGGATACTGCACCCAATTTCTCTCTGGCAGCACACACACAGTACTCACTAGCCCGGAATGTTCCACACCTTGCTCTGTGTTGACCAACAGGCACCCTGCACGCCTCTCCACACAGTCTCTGTCAGTGGTGGCGGTGGTGATGCTTGGCATGGGCCTGCGCTGTACGGATGCTCTGGGACCACAGCACTCGCTAGTCCCTGCTGGGGCCACAGCACTCACTAGTCACTATCTGTTCCCGCAAAGCCTCTCTCTGAGCTGCAGCTGAGTGCACGGCTCCCCTCAGCACAGCGGTACCTCTGCAGTCGACCGGGGACCCTCTCAGTGTGGCCTATCACGGCGCTGTGGCTCTGTGGAGAGGACAGGGCGTGCCGCTCACTTGACTGCGCGCTGCCTGGGGTTGGCGCCAAATTCCTCGCTGTTGCGTGCTCTCTCCCCTTCATAGAACTATGCCTCTCTCTGTCCGCAGGAAGGCCTGGCTCTCCAAAGTCTCCCCAGGAAACAGGGGAAGGTCCGCCTCCATAAAGCTTCTCCAATTGAAAAAGGGATGCAGCCTTTTCAGTTCTGGACCCGGCACGCGTGTACCCGTGGTCTGGTCGTCCCCTTTACACATATTTGGGTGTTATCCAAGTATCTTGGGCATGCTCGGATAATATATTCGAGTCCCTGCAACTGCATGTTTTGTGTCTGTAGACAACTGCAACACATGCGGAAACTGCCAAACAAACAGGCAATCCCAGTGTTGAGGTTGTCTACCGCTACCCCTAATCTTGTAACATATCTAGGAGTAAGACCTCCAAATCCCTTTCTCCATAAAGCTATGGTTTCCATATCTTAGTAAATATAGTTTCCATATCTTGCAGTGATGAAGACTAAAATGCCCCAAACATCAGGAATTGGTGAAATCGGTTATGATAAAAATAGGCTGTAAAACAATCATCTTAAAACAGGCTTCTATGGCCAGGTTTGATGCTACACACTCTCATAGCAGAGTAAAAGAATTCACTGATTTTCACCCTTTAGCTCTTATACAGGTATTTGGATTTCACAGCAGGGCCCTAGGTGTCATTAGCGGAGTAGCTGCTGAACAGACAAAATTGAACAAAATTGCTAAAATCCGAATGCATAGTTGAGGATAACTAGGTCAGAATACAGGAGGTTCACCAACAAAATAAGCAGAAAGGAGTCAGGTAGTCCAATAGTCAAACCAATGAGGACATCCAGGGTATACTCAGAAGAACTGCCAGATGTTTCTATAGGCATTCAAATAAAACCCTCATTGATCTGTTGACCAAGCTTCTGTGATAGGACAGTAAGCCAGTCCGCCTAATTAGCCCTTTGAATTTTCAGTCATTCTGGCTGTGGGGCACTTTGTGCACTCAGAAACTAAATTCTAGTACTGAGTGATACTGTAAAAGAGTTGGATAAGTTTGTGAAAGATTGTAAATGTGTGAATGTGAGTGCGCAGTTTGCCATCAGGGGAAAAGAGGAAGATATCAACATTACCTTGGAGTTAATAGCCCCTTTATGGAATGATCCAGAAGGTAGACAGTTCTCCAGGGAATTACTTGGAAACTAAAGTTGTAGACAAAAACTGTAATATTAATTGCCCTGATACAAGTAGAGTTTTATAGAAAAGCATGGCTTTTTGTGATGTAACTAATACATTTTCCTACTTAGTAATAACACAAACAGAAAATTGCAACTAAATTAAAAAGGGATTTAGGAAAGCAATAAGTAATTTTACATATCCCAGAAGAAACAGTTAATTTACTTAGCAGCTCCTTCGAAAGAGTATGTTACTGAGCATAATTATTGTGCTACTTTAATAGGAGATAATCTCATAATGAGATATAAGGAAATGTTTTAATATTTTTAGGATCTTCGAAAATGTTTCATATATAGTGTGAAGAATATTGGAGATATAATTTCATGCCAATCGTTTGTATCCTATGTTTGTATGGGGTTATAAAACCCCTTTTCAGTGTGCAGATGTAACAGAAGATCTAGACCCCCTTCAGTGTATAGCTAGCAGCAGCAGGGGGTGGGTCAAGCATCAAAAGGTTGTGAGTGACAGATCTCACACCTTGAGCCAGCTAAGCTCAGAACAAAAGGCTTGCTTGTCATGTGGATACCATGTGGTCTAAACTGCTCTGTTGAGTCAGCTATGATTCCACAAGAAGTTATTGAGATACTATACATCCTAGCCATACATTGTGTATATTTACGAGATCCCCAGAACACGGAGAACGCCCGTCTAGGTCTTGACACGTTCTAGCACCCAGGGTATGGAGATACATAGAACAGCCAGTACAAACTAGATAGCAAAGCAGTCTTTGGTCTTAACGAAGACCGGTGAAACGTGCTTTGGAGCCACAGGTTGGGGTCCACACTACTACAATCATGTGAGTTACAGCTCTTAACATATGCACTTAGATTTTTGATCGCTTACTTGCAGATTGCACTTTCCGGTACAGGTTTACTGTAATTTTTACAGCCTGATCTCCTATTCATGACCCCTTATGAGACAGCTTTACATAATATAATAAGAGATATTCTAACTTTGCTTTTATGTGTGCATGCATTTAGATCTTGTTGCCCAGTTGCATAAGTGCACATCACTGCACTTTATTCTTTGCATGATCCCATTTTTTAGACAGCTTGATATATTATTGCTATTGGGGAGACACCATTTGATTATGGAGTGGTTAATAACTTCTATACATGCCTTGCATATGTTGTTCTATTAGAATTATATATATAATAATGTAATGCTCATGTGTTCATTACCCCTAAAAATCCCTGCTCATTTGTGCTACAATGACTTGATGCGTATGTTAAAAAATTTTTTTTTTTATTAATAATCTTTAACCTATTTTTATACTCTCTGACCTATTTCTATGATCTACACAATTTTGAAAGGGGGTTTCTTGTGTTTGGTCTTAACGTGTAGCATGGGCCCAGACAGATCCAATGGCAATAAAACCGCCTGGATAGGACCATTCATTACAGAGTTATGGCTCATCTTAGGTTTTTTTTTTTACTGCCAGAGGCATGGGGAGGTTATTTAAGTTCAACCCAGAGGGAAGGAGGGGAGCAACCTAAAAGGGTTAAATGCTTGTGTAAATCGTGGTCTATTGCTTTTTCTCTGGGGAGGTCGCAACAACATATTTTGTGGGGAGAAAATCAATGAACAGAGGGGACCACAAGCCTCCCATATGACAGCCCCTCCCCCGAAAACAAAGCTTTTTATCTACTGGTAACTGACCCATATATTCTGCTTATATCTTTTGTCCTAACACTTTCTGTATTTGCATATCTGACCATTGCATATGTGTAACCATCGTGTATAGAGTGTATTGTCTAGTGTGCCCTTAAGGCAATTAAATATATAATTTAACCCTGGGCTGCTCCTTTATCTTGATCCATGAATCCACATGTCCATTTCTCGGCTTAACTTTCTATGCTAATGGGGCTGGTTTCTGACCTGATATAATCCCATTAATGGACTGGGCTTATAACTAACGAGGAACTGGTGGCAGTCCTACCGGACTGGCAGTGCTGTGTCAATGGTGGTAGTGAAAGGGGCCTCTTAACCTGTCAGGGTTGTGAGCCAGTATGTGCCGCGTCAGTGACTGCGTGGGCCACATCTCACTCCCTGTGGCTCCTTGGGCCTGTGTGGACATGGGTTGTCTCTGTAAAACTGTACCAAGCTGACCTTACATGTCCCCAGGGGGTACAGAATGTCACATTGATGATAGTGGGAAGATCGCATTACATGATCCGTCTGACATAATAGTGACATCAGGCAAGGGGTGAGGTTCGGGTTCGTCACATGTGGTGTCAGCGGCAGGATTCTGTGTGATCTTTCACATGTAGAATTTCTGAAAATACATTTCACAGTTAATCATATATTATTAAGAGAATGATTGGTTTGTCATAACTAAGAAATGCCACTTTGCTTTGAGAATGTGTGAAACAATTGTAGCAGCATACAGGAGTCTGGATTACTATAATTTGAAACTGCAGTAAATCAAGAACTATTTTTCTGCAAAGAGCGAGCTTTGTCACATCTTGTACCTTAATTTATTAAAACTAGGCAACTTCAACCTTTATAATGCTAAACTATAAGGACTCAGTTTCGTGCACAAATTTCTTTAAAATGGGCTATTGAAATGCCCCTACAGACATTGGGTTAAAGTTCGCCCAACCCAGCGATTTCGGCATATTCTTATGCTGCTCTCCCTATAGAGAACACATGAACACTTGGTCAAATATTCAAGTGTGTGGGAAAGTCAGGAGAGATAGCTTTTGGCAAACCGTTATCTAAGATGAGGAAGCATATTAAAGGGGGTTGAACTTCCAACAACGTGGGCCCCAATTACTGGCAGTTATGTAAAATTATAAGATCTGAGAGTTCTCATCCTCCCTGTGTCCATCACCAGCTCCCCACTGTTGCTGCAGTCTGTGTATTTTGGCCGCAGCAGTGAAATCAATGCTGCAGCCAATCACTGAGCCCTGCAGCTTGTAAGGTTTACATTGGGGATGGTGAGTCCTATCTGGCTTTCTCATTTTACATTTGTTGAAAGTGCAACACTTAAAATACCCTAAATGAAAGGCATAGTAGATAGAGATAGGTAGATAGGTCTTCAGCAAATGACAACCCACAAAATGATGAGGCAAATATTTTCTCCCAATAGTGTCTCTAGGTTGATTAGAATCTTTTATAGGGCTTAAATGAATCTGATTAAGTCCTGGTAATGTGGTAGAAATCATTATTGATTGTGACTAACACTGCGCAATGATTAGGTAAATGAGTATTTTGACCATATCGTCATGTTTCTGCAGATTTTCCAACTCTGCGCTGTAAAATCTTGAATTCTTATTGGATGACGCATATCAGATAATGTGTAGTTGAAATTTGGCAAACTGACAAAAAAGAGATTAATTGACTCTGAAAAGTAAAAAAATTGGCAAAAGTCTTAGAGGGATTCAGCACTGTTGACATTGCTAAGTTTTGTTGCAAATAGTCAACAGGGTCACAAAAAATGTGCTGAGAAAAAAAGACGCCGATTAACTAAAAAAAAAGATTTGAGAAAAATCAAATGTGAAGCCTCCAGGAAGCCATTATCATCTAGTGTTGTCATATTCCAGAACTGTAATCTCCATGGAGTTCCCACAAATACAAGGTGTTCACAGGCGGTAAGGAAGGCTGAAACCCGACCACCACTGAGCAAGAGCCCGACGTGGAAATTTCAATACTGGGCCAAGACATATCTGAAGTCAGATTTTTCAAAGGATTTTATGAGTGATGAGATGAAGGTGACTCTTGAAGGACCAGAAGAATGGGCCTGTGGCTGGATCAGTAATAGGCACAGATTTCCAATTTGACTCAGATGCCAGCATGGTGAAGGTGGGCTACTGCTATGGACTCGTATGATTATACTTATTATACTTATTATTATACTTACTCCAAGTGCAGATGCTAGCCTCCTAAAATAGAAAAAAAGAAAAAAAATGTTATTGATCCTTTACATTTTTATAAATGTCTACAGCATTAAGGTTAAATGTTCTCACTAGAACATGTGAAGTACATAATTTATGACCCGTTCTACAAAAAAACTTTTCAAATCCAAATTGATTCTTGGTTAGAAAAGTCAAATGAGTCCCTAGTGAGGTAGACAGCCAGGTACAGTAAATCTTGTTACAAGTGGCATTATCCCTAGCATTTAACATTTGTTCCAGTGATATCATTGATACCTGAGGAACAAAGATAAATAGGTTAAAAACTATCATGTACGGCTAGATGCACACGGTCAGTTAATGCTGCAGGTTGGACTCTGCGTACTTGAAAGCGTCCAGCTCCCAACGTCCAGATGCAGCATAGTGAATGGGATTTCTGGAAATTGCAAGTCCACTATGTGTCCAGAAATGCCCGCAGCTTATATGCGGAGAAGGATATGTCTTTCCAGACTGCAGCATGTCTATTTATCTTGCGGAGCCTCAAGATAAATGTCACCCATACAATGTATTGGGTGCAATGATTCCGCATGGTTCAATGAACACATGTGGATTCCCCTGTGTTCAATAGCTGGCAGCGCTTTGGATGCAGCGGACATGTGCTGCGCAGTAGCTACTGGGGGGGCAGAGGGTGCGCCCCGGGCGCAGCTCTCCTTCTCCCATCATAACCCTCTCAGCATCTGACGTCACCGACGCAGACACTGACAGGGGGCGCGATTACGTCACTAGCTGGTGCCCGCTGTCAGGAGATGAGCAGACGCCCAGAGCTGCAGAGGAAGAAAGGTGAGTATTTATTTATTTTTTTACAGGTGCTGCCTTATACTACAGGTGCTGCCTTATACTACAGGATCTGCCTATAGGGGGCTGCCTTATAATACAGGATCTGCCTATAGGGGGCTGCCTTATATTACAGGATCTGCCTATAGGGGGCTGCCTTATACTACGGGATCTGCCTATGGGGGGCTGCCTTATACTACAGGATCTGCCTATAGGGGTACTGCCTTATACTATAGGATCTGCCTATGGGGGGTAATGTCTTATATTACATGGTCTGCCTATAGGTGTGCTGCCTTATACTACAGGGTCTGCCTATAGGGGGGCTGCCTTATACTGCAGGATCTGCCTATAGGGGTACTGCCTGATACTACAGGATCTGCCTATGGGGTTACTGTCTTATATTACAGGATCTGCCTATAGGGGTACTGCCTTATACTACAGGACCTGCCTATGGGGGGGGTACTGTCTAATATTACTGGGTCTGCCTATAGGGGTACTGCCTTATACTACAGGGTCTGCCTATATGGGAGCTTCCTTATACTACAGGATATGCCTATAGGGGTACTGCCTTATACTACAGGATTTGCCTATGGGGGTACTGTCTTATATTACAGGATCTGCCTATAGGGGTACTGCCTTATACTACAGGATCTGCCCATAGGGGGGCTGCCTTATACTACAGGATCTGCCTATAGGGGTACTGCCTTATACTACAGGGTCTGCCTATAGGGGGGCTGCCTTATACTACAGGATCTGCCTATGGGGGTACTGTCTTATATTACAGGATCTGCCTATAGGGGTACTGCCTTTTACAACAGGATCTGCCTATAGGGGGCTGCCTTATACTACAGAATCTGCCTATAGGACTACTGTCTTATACTACAGGATCTGCCTATAGGGGTGCTGCCTTATATTACAGGGTCTGCCTATAGGGGTGCTGTTTATACTACAGGATCTGCCTATAGGGGTGGTGCATTATACTACAGAGTCTGCCTATGGGTGCTGCTGCCTTGTGCTATAGAGTCTGCCTGTGGGGGATGCATTATACAGTATAGAGTTTGCCTATGGGGAGTGCATAATACTATATGAAGGCTTATGGGGAGTGCATTATACTACATTTATGACTATCTGGTGCATTATACCATATGGAGGCTATCTAGGGGGCCATCATGCAATGTGGAGATTACAGTGAGGGGGCCATCGTACAGTGTGGGGATTACAGTGAGGGGGCCATCGTACAGTGTGGGGATTACAGTGAGGGGGCCATCATACTGTGTTGGATCCATCAAGCAGTTTGGAGGCTACTAAGGGGTCAGTATACTGTGTGTGTGGTACTATACAGTGAGGGGTCATTATACTGTGTATAAGAGAGCATCATACTGTGTATAGGGGAGCTGTACAGGGGGGGAGACTCGGGACATTATTAAATGTAAAGTGGACATTTATAGGGGAACTCAGGTTACTGTGACTTTCAAAGGGGCACAAAGGGCAATATTACTTTCTAGGGGGCAAAATATGGGTACTGTTTTTTAGGGCACTTGCACCCGGCATTACAATATTATAGAGCTTAGAAGGCACAGTATTGGGGTATCAGGTGTAGTAATAGGGACATATACGGCAGCAGCGGCTCAGTATTGGGGTATCAGGGGCAGTAATAGGGACACATACGGCAGCAGTGGCTCAGTATTGGGGTATCAGGTGCAGTTATAGGGTCACATACGGCAGCAGCGGCTCAGAATTGGGGTATCAGGGGCAGTAATAGGGACACATATGGCAGCAGCGGCTCAGTATTGGGGTATCAGGAGCAGTAATAGGGTCACATATGGCAGCAGCGGCTCAGTATTGGGGTATCAGGTGCAGTAATAGGGACACATATGGCAGCAGCGGCTCAGTATTGGGGAATCAGGTGCAGTAATAGGGACACATACGGCAGCAGCGGCTCAGTATTGGGGTATCAGGTGCAGTAATAGGGACACATTCGGCAGCAGCGGCTCAGTATTTGGGTATCAGGTGCAGTAAAAGGGACACATATGGCAGCTGTGGCTCAGTATTGGGATATCAGGGGCAGTAATAGGGTCACATACGGTGGCAGCAGAGGCTCAGTATTGGGGTATCAGCAGGATGAGGAGTTTGTGCAGGTTGGGAATAGATGGTGATGGCTGGAATGTGAGAAGTGAAATGTGTCTTTGTTATATTTTCTGCAGCTGAGTTCTGGGTGGAAGAAGTTGTCATGTCGATCTGGACCAGATGGAAAGACAGGAAAAGTGAACAATTCCATCAGAAAGAACGTCAGCGGTAAGACATTATCTGTAACTGTGCTGTGATCTCTTATATGTTCTGAAGGACTGGTATTTACCACTGACCATATGGCGGTAATATCCATGTTGGTCTTTATATAGAAATTATCTTCAGTAACAGCGCAATCATCTGCTGAGGTTCTCCTCCACTATTAAGGCACGTCACCGAGTTGTATTCAAGGTTACCTGGTTAGGGGCCCACTCAGAAGCTTCACCCCTCCTGAACCAAAACCCTAGCTACGCCTCTGGTGCTGCGTCCAAAGTGCTGCCAATTACTGAATGTCTGCACATACCCTATAACTTTTCTTTTTCTTCATTTACACTGGATAATTTTTGTTACAAGTGATTGGAAATTTGCAAATAGTAATCCAAAATGGCAAATGTTATCTGTCATTTGCATTTAGTAGACTCCACATTACATGTGTATTTGCTGATTGTAACCAATAAACCCCAAGGGGTTGCTTGCAGTTTCTGGCCCCACTGCTAAATTGATAACAGGACCCCTAAGTACTATAAGTAGTGTTGAGCATTCCGATACCGCAAGTATCAGATATCGGCCGATACTTGCGGTATCGGAATTCCGATACCGAGATCCGATACTTTTGTGGTATCGGGTATCGGTATCGGATCCATAGGGATGTGTAAAATAAAGAATTAAAATAAAAAATATTGATATATTCACCTCTCCGGCGGCCCCTGGACATCACGCTGGTAACCGGCAGGCTTCTTTGTTTAAAATGAGTGCGTTTAGGACCTGCGAATGACGTCCCGGCTTCTGATTGGTCGCGTGCCGCTCATGTGACCGCCACGCGACCAATCAGAAGCCGCGACGTCATTCTCATTCACTAAACTCCTAATTCTAGGAATTTAGGACCTGCGAATGACGTCACGGCTTCTGATTGGTCGCGTGGCGGTCACATGGGCGGCACGCGACCAATCAGAAGCCGGGACGTCATTCCTCAGGTCCTAAACGCGCGTACTCAGGACAAATTGGACAACAATATTTAGGGTCCAATTTCTCCTGTTACCCTTTGAAAAATACAAAACTGGGGGCTAAAAAATAATTTTTGTGGAAAAAAAATATTTTTTATTTGCACGGCTCTTCGTTATAAACTGTAGTGAAACACTTGGGGGTTCAAAGCTCTCACAACACATCTAGTTGAGTTCCTTAGGGGGTCTACTTTCCAAAATGGTGTCACTTGTGGGGAGTTTCTACTGTTTAGGTACATTAGGGGCTCTGCAAACGCAATGTGTCGCCTGCAGACCATTCCATCTAAGTCTGCATTCCAAATGGCGCTCCTTCCCTTCCGAGCCCTCCCAGGCGTCCAAACGGTGGTCCCTCCCACATATGGGCTATCAGCATACTCAGGACAAATTGTACAACAACTTTTGGGGTCAATTTTGTCCTGTTATCCTTGGTAAAATAAAACAAATTGCTTAATTACATTTTTTGTGAAAAAAGTTAAATGTTCATTTTTATTTGAATATTCCAAAAATTCCTGTGAAACACCTGAAGGGTTAATAAACTTCTTGAATGTGGTTTTGAGCACCTTGATGGGTGCAGTTTTTAGAATGGTGTCACACTTCGGTATTTTCTATCATATAGACCCCTCAAAATGACTTCAAATGAGATGTGGTCCCTAAAAAAAAATGGTGTTGTAAAAATGAGAAATTGCTGGTCAAGTTTTAACTAGTGTTGAGCATTCCGATACTGCACGTATCGGGTATCGGCCAATATTTGCTGTATCGGAATTCCGATACCGAGTTCCGATATTTTTGCGATATCGGAAATCGGAATCGGCGTGTGCGGTGCGTATGGTTCCAAGGGTCTGGAGGAAAGGAGACTCTCCTTCAGGCCCTGGGATCCATATTCATGTAAAAAATAAAGAATAAAAATAAAAAATATGGATATACTCACCCCTCCGGCGTGACCGGTCACCTGACCACGACGTCATCGAAGGTCCTTCACTCACTGCATTCTTAGGAACGGAGGCAGACACTCGCAGCGGTGACAGCCAGGGTCCTTCGGAGGGGTGAGTATATCCATATTTTTTATTTTTATTCTTTACATGAATATGGATCCCAGGGCCTGTAGGAGAGTTTCCTCTCCTTCAGACCCTGGGAACCATCCAGGATACCTTCCGATATTTGTGTCCCATTGACTCATTGACTTGCATTGGTATCGGGTATTGGTATCAGCAATATCCGATATTTTTTGGATATCGACCGATACCATCCGATACCGATACCTTTGAATATCGAAAGGTATCGCTCAACACTAGTTTTAACCCTTATAACTCCCTAACAAAAAAAAATTTGGTTCCAAAATTGTGCTGATGTAAAGTAGACATGTGGGAAATGTTACTTATTAACCCTGCTGTTCTGTTGGTCAAAAATGACCGACTTTGAACTTCAATATTCTTTAAAATATTCAAGATGCGGCTCTGAAACCCGTGGCCGACCGACCCATCCTCATTTAAGTCAATCAACCACAAGTTTCAGAACCGCATCTTGAACACCCCAAAAAATACCAAAGTTCAAAATAGGTCTCCCCAGACCGAACAGAACAGCAGGGTTAAGTATTTTGTGTGACATATCTCTGTGATTTAATTGCATAAAAATTGAAAGTTGGAAAATTGCAAAATTTTCAAAATTTTCGCCAAATTTCCATTTTTTTCTCAAATAAACGCAGGTAATAGCAAATAAATTTTACCACTATCATGAAGTACAATATGTCACGAGAAAACATTGTCAGAATCACCAGGATCCGTAGAAGCGTTCCAGAGTTATAACCTCATAAAGGGACAGTGGTCAGAATTGTAAAAACTGGCCTGGTCATTAACATGCAAACCACCCTTGGGGGTAAAGGGGTTAAAAATGGATGTGGTTTTCCTACATACAAACACAGAACCTGTGGTTAAAAATTTGAATGCCACCCCTGCTTGCTCTGCTTGTGACTCACTGTTGCTGTGCATGGGCAGTAGTTCATGCACTCTTCACAGAGCCTCAGTGATCTGCGGGACTGGGTCTTTACATTACACATGAAAATGGGAGGGTGAGTGGAGGAATTAAATAATCACTGGTCTAGGTAGGGGAAGGGCCGGCCCCCCTGGAATAAATGTAGTAAAATGATCGATCCACTATATAGGGGGTGGATGGGGATAAAGATCTGCAGAGCACCTGGTACATGCTTAAGGTTATATGGAGTGCACAGTGACATTTGTGCATGGTTATCTCTCAGCCAATCACACACTGCCTTACAAGCACATCTGTGATTGGATGACAGGATGATCTGCAAGTGTCTTCTGTGCAGATATGACATCAATTGCATGACTGCTTTGTGTTATATTCAGTTGTTAAGTATGGAACTTAAATTTATTATTTAGAGTTGATAGTTGTGTTCTAAACTGATAAATATTGCAACCTATAAGTTTACATAACTTTGTTGCGCTATGGAGGGGGGGTCTGTGAAGATTTCTTGCACAGGGGCCCACTGCAGTGTGTGTCCGCCCCTGGCACACAGCACTATATCACCGATACATCCCTTAGGCCGGCTTCACACTTGCGAGTTTTACGGACGTAAGAGCGCAGAAACTACGTCCGTAAAACTCGCAAAAAATACGGCACAATTATTCTCTATGCCCCTGCTCCTATCTGCCGTATTTTACTGATCAGTATTATATGGCTTTCTACGGCCGTACAAAATCGCAGCATGCTGCGTTTGTCACCGTACTGCGCAAGAAATACGCCAATGAAAGTCTATGGAAGCGTGAAAAATACGGATTTCACACGGACAAGCAGTGTGACTTGCGAGAAATACGCAGCGCTGTTAGAGAGAAAAGCCGGTAATTCAGTGCGGTGTACAGTAAAATCACACTGACAGCTTACAGTCCAATAGGTAGAATAAATGTGTACACATAGAATAGGTATATATATATATATATGTCAGTGAGACACATATATGTATATATATTAATATTTATTCCAGCGCTATACAGCTTGAAAGCCGGTAATTCAATTACCGGCTTTTTCTTTCTCCTTCCTAAAACCCGACATGATTTGAGACATGGTTTACATACAGTAAACCATGTCTTCGCTCCATTTTTTTTGCAGATTCCACACTACTAATGTCAGTAGAGTGTATCTGCAAAATTTGGCCGTTCTAGCTCTTAAAATAAAGGGTTAAATGGCGGAAAAAATTGGCATGGGCTCCCGCGCAATTTTCTCCGCCAGAGTAGTAAAGCCAGTGACTGAGGGCAGATATTAATAGCCTGGAGAGGGTCCATGGTTATTGGCCCCCCCTGGCTAAAAATATCTGCCCCCAGCCACCCCAGAAAAGGCACATCTGGAAGATGCGCCTATTCTGGCACTTGGCCACTCTCTTCCCATTCCCGTGTAGCGGTGGGATATGGGGTAATGAAGGGTTAATGTCACCTTGCTATTGTAAGGTGACATTAAGCCTAATTAATAATGGAGAGGCGTCAATTATGACACCTATCCATTATTAATCCAATTGAATGAAAGGGTTAAATAAAACACAAACACATTATTTAAAATTATTTTAATGAAATAAAAACAATGGTTGTTGGAGTATTTTATTCTACGCCCAATCCAATCACTGAAGACCCTCGTTCTGTGAAAGAAAAAACACAATAAACCAACAATATACTTACCCTCCGCAGATCTGTAACGTCCAACGATGTAAATCCTTCTGAAGGGGTTAAAACATTTTGCAGCAAGGAGCTTTGCTAATGCAGGCTGCTCCTCGCTGCAAAACCCCGGGGAATGAGTCTAAATATAGATCAATGAGCTATATTTAGCTTCATTTGTGGTAAGGCGCCCTCTGCTGGATGTTCATAGATCGTGGGAAATTTCCTAGAAAGCTCCCAGGCTTTCTAGGCAAGTTCCCACGATCTATAAACAGCCAGCAGAGGGCGCCTCACCGCAAATGAAGCTAAATATAGCTCATTGATCTATATTTAGACTCATTCCCCGGGGTTTTGCAGCGAGGAGCAGCCTGCATTAGCGGAACTCCTTGCTGCAAAATGTTTTAACCCCTTCAGAAGGATTTACATCGTTGGACGTTACAGATCTGCGGAGGGTAAGTATATTGTTGGTTTATTATGTTTTTTCTTTCACAGAACGAGGGTCTTCAGTGATTGGATTGGGCGTAGAATAAAATACTCCAACAACCATTGTTTTTATTTCATTAAAATAATTTTAAATAATGTGTTTGTGTTTTATTTAACCCTTTCATTCAATTGGATTAATAATGGATAGGTGTCATAATTGACGCCTCTCCATTATTAATTAGGCTTAATGTCACCTTACAATAGCAAGGTGGCATTAACCCTTCATTACCCCATATCCCACCGCTACACGGGAATGGGAAGAGAGTGGCCAAGTGCCAGAATAGGCGCATCTTCCAGATGTGCCTGTTCTGGGGTGGCTGGGGGCAGATATTTTTAGCCAGGGGGGGGGGCCAATAACCATGGACCCTCTCCAGGCTGTTAATATCTGCCCTCAGTCACTGGCTTTACTACTCTGGCGGAGAAAATTGCGCGGGAGCCCACGCCAATTTTTCCGCCATTTAACCCTTTATTTTAAGAGCTAGAACGGCCAAATTTTGCAGATACACTCTACTGACATTAGTAGTGTGGAATCTGCAAAAAAAATGGAGAGAAGACATGGTTTACTGTATGTAAACCATGTCTCAAATCATGTCGGCTTTTAGGAAGGAGAAAGAAAAAGCCGGTAATTGAATTACCGGCTTTCAAGCTGTATAGCGCTGGAATAAATATTAATATATATACATATATGTGTCTAATGACATATATATACAGTGGGGCAAAAAAGTATTTAGTCAGTCAGCAATAGTGCAAGTTCCACCACTTAAAAAGATGAGAGGCGTCTGTAATTTACATCATAGGTAGACCTCAACTATGGGAGACAAACTGAGAAAAAAAAATCCAGAAAATCACATTGTCTGTTTTTTTAACATTTTATTTGCATATTATGGTGGAAAATAAGTATTTGGTCAGAAACAAAATTTCATCTCAATACTTTGTAATATATCCTTTGTTGGCAATGACAGAGGTCAAACGTTTTCTGTAAGTCTTCACAAGGTTGCCACACACTGTTGTTGGTATGTTGGCCCATTCCTCCATGCAGATCTCCTCTAGAGCAGTGATGTTTTTGGCTTTTCGCTTGGCAACACGGACTTTCAACTCCCTCCAAAGGTTTTCTATAGGGTTGAGATCTGGAGACTGGCTAGGCCACTCCAGGACCTTGAAATGCTTCTTACGAAGCCACTCCTTCGTTGCCCTGGCGGTGTGCTTTGGATCATTGTCATGTTGAAAGACCCAGCCACGTTTCATCTTCAATGCCCTTGCTGATGGAAGGTTTGCACTCAAAATCTCACGATACATGGCCCCATTCATTCTTTCATGTACCCGGATCAGTCGTCCTGGCCCCTTTGCAGAGAAACAGCCCCAAAGCATGATGTTTCCACCACCATGCTTTACAGTAGGTATGGTGTTTGATGGATGCAACTCAGTATTCTTTTTCCTCCAAACACGACAAGTTGTGTTTCTACCAAACAGTTCCAGTTTGGTTTCATCAGACCATATGACATTCTCCCAAAACTCCTCTGGATCATCCAAATGCTCTCTAGCAAACTTCAGACGGGCCCGGACATGTACTGGCTTAAACAGTGGGACACGTCTGGCACTGCAGGATCTGAGTCCATGGTGGCGTAGTGTGTTACTTATGGTAGGCCTTGTTACATTGGTCCCAGCTCTCTGCAGTTCATTCACTAGGTCCCCCCGCGTGGTTCTGGGATTTTTGCTCACCGTTCTTGTGATCATTCTGACCCCACGGGGTGGGATTTTGCGTGGAGCCCCAGATCGAGGGAGATTATCAGTGGTCTTGTATGTCTTCCATTTTCTAATTATTGCTCCCACTGTTGATTTCTTCACTCCAAGCTGGTTGGCTATTGCAGATTCAGTCTTCCCAGCCTGGTGCAGGGCTACAATTTTGTTTCTGGTGTCCTTTGACAGCTCTTTGGTCTTCACCATAGTGGAGTTTGGAGTCAGACTGTTTGAGGGTGTGCACAGGTGTCTTTTTATACTGATAACAAGTTTAAACAGGTGCCATTACTACAGGTAATGAGTGGAGGAAAGAGGAGACTCTTAAAGAAGAAGTTTCAGGTCTGTGAGAGCCGGAAATCTTGATTGTTTGTTTCTGACCAAATACTTATTTTCCACCATAATATGCAAAAAAAATGATAAAAAAACAGACAATGTGATTTTCTGGATTTTTTTTTCTCAGTTTGTCTCCCATAGTTGAGGTCTACCTATGATGTAAATTACAGACGCCTCTCATCTTTTTAAGTGGTGGAACTTGCACTATTGCTGACTGACTAAATACTTTTTTGCCCCACTGTATATACATATATATATATATATATATATATATATAGACAGTATATATATATTTTTTTTTCTTTTTGGGACACATGGATCATTTCTATAGCGGTATGTTGGTTTTGCAAGCCTGCGAGAAAACCACGCAGTACGGATGCCATACGGATTACATACGGAGGATGCCATGCGCAAAAAACGCTGACACACCCTGCCTACGGAGGAGCTACGGACCACTATTTTCGGGACATTTCAGCGTATTACGGCCGTAATATATGGACCGTATTTTCATACGCTGAGTGTGAAGCCGGCCTTAAGCGTATCGCTGAGTGATTATTAAACTTGGGCCTATTTATTATTTCTATCATTCTTAAATCTGAGCTTTTCACACCTTGCCCTCCCTTTTTGTCTTTCTAGCACACCTATTATCCACACATAATTGTGGAAAAATAGAGGGGCTATTATTAAGGGCAAGTGAGGGGCAGCCGACGTTGAGCAGGGGCGCCACTTTGCGCAATTATTTAGGGTGCCAACCTCCATGGCAAGGTAGGGACACTCAACAGGGTGAGTGTAGGGTGACATCAATAGGCCCTGTCCCCTATTTGTATCAAATTTTTCCTAATAAAGCTTTTCTGTATATCCGGTTGTTAAAACAATTTGCATTTTGTTTCTGATTTTTTGGAATTCATATTTTGGCTCCTTGGGAGGAGATTTATGTTGTCATCAGGGCACAGACAATCTATTGCAAGGACCTACTTTCCTTTGGTTTATTAAGGGTGATTTCACATTTGCATTGGGCAGAGCTGCGGAGGGCTGTGTATTTCCTCCATTAAGCCCTGCCCACTGCCGCACCTCTTCCATTCAGCTTTGTCTACGTCTGCATGCATCCTGCGTACCTATCTTTAACATTGGGTACACAGGCAATGAGAATATATGCAGATGCGTCCGCATGTGTCACGCAGCGCCGACCGCAGCAAAATGTAACACGTTGCGTTTAACGCAGTTCGGCGCAGTGTCAAAATGATGCATGCGGAGCGGACACATCAGCATACATCTGCATGTCCTGCATACCCAATGTTAAAGATAGGTACGCAGGACGCATGCAGAAGTATGCGAAAGTAGGTGGGGGTTAAAGGAGGACATACACAGCCCTCAGAAAAGCCCCAAATGCCAATGTGAACTTAGCCTTATCAAAAGCTACTTAAACCCTCCTTTTCCTTTTTTAGTCACATCGGCACTTCCCATCACTTGACATTTTATTGTGTTCCTTGTGCTAAAATAGGAATTACTAGGTTATATCCAAAATATTCTCACCCTGTAATGCCACAATATATTAATCTGGCATTGACACAATGTTCTCACCTTGTATTGCCACAATATTATCACCCTGTAATGCCATAATATTCTTAACTTGCAATGGTGCAATATTCCCACCCTGCATTGCAACAATATTCTCTACCTGCAATGCCACAATATTCTCACCCTGTAATGCCACAATATTCTCAACTTACATTGGTGCAATATTCTCACCCTGCATTGCAACAATATTCTCACCCTGTAATGCCACAATATTCTCAACTTACATTGGCGCAATATTCTCACCCTGCATTGCAACAATATTGGCTCCCTGCAATGCCACAATATTCTCACCCTGTAATGCCACAATCTTATCACCCTGCATTGCCACAATATTCTCACCCTGCAATGCCACAATCTTATCACCCTGCATTGCCACAATATTCTCACCCTGCAATGCCACAATAGTCTCACCCTGTAATGCCAAAATATTCTCACTCTGCAATGCTACAATATATTCACCCTGTAATGCCACAATATTCTCACCCCGAAATGCCACAATATTCTCACTCTGCAATGCTACAATATTCTCACCCTACAATGCCACAATATTCTCACCTTGTAATGCCATAATATTCTCTCCCTGCAATGCCACAATATTCTCACCCTGCAATGCCACAATATTCTCACTCTGCAATGCTACAATATTCTCACCCTGCAATGCCACAATATTCTCACCCCGAAATGCCACAATATTCTCACTCTGCATTGCCACACTGTTCTCACCCTGTAATGCCACAATATTCTCACCTTGTAATGCCATAATATTCTCACCCTGCAATGCCACAATATTCTCACCCTGCAATGCCACAATACTCTCACCCTGCAATGCCACAATATTCTCACTCTGCATTGCCACGCTGTTCTCACCCCGTAATGCCACAATATTCTCACCTTGTAATGCCATAATATTCTCACCCTGCAATGCCACAATATTCTCACTCTGCATTGCCACGCTGTTCTCACCCCGTAATGCCACAATATTCTCACTCTGCAATGCGACATTATTCTCACCCTGCAATGTCACATTATTCTCACCCTGTAATGCCACAATATTCTCACCCTGCATTGAAACAATATTCTCACCCTGCAATGCCACAATATTTTCACCCTGCAATGCCACAGTATTCTCACCATGTAATGCCACAATATTCTCACCCTGCAATGCCACAATATTCTCACCCTGCAATGCCACAATATTCTCACCCTGCAATGCGACATTATTCTCACCCTGTAATGCCACAATATTCTCACCATGTAATGCCACAATATTCTCACTCTGCAATGCCACAATATTCTCACCATGTAATGCCACAATATTCTCACCCTGCAATGCAACATTATTCTCACCCTGCAATGCAACAATATTCTCACCCTGCAATGCCACATTATTCTCACCCTGCATTGAAACAATATTTTCACCCTGCAATGCCACATTATTCTCACCATGTAATGCCACAATATTCCCACCCTGTAATGCGACATTATTCTCACCCTGTAATGCCACAATATTCTCACCCTGCAATGCCACAATATTCTTAACCTGCATTGCCACAGTATTCTCACGCTGCACTGCCACAATATTCTCACTATGTAATGCCACAATATTCTCACCCTGCAATGCAACAATATTCTCACCCTGCAATGCCACAATATTCTTACCCTGCATTGCCACAGTATTCTCATGCTGCACTGCCACAATATTCTCACTATGTAATGCCACAATATTCTCACCCTGCAATACCACAATATTCTCACCCTGCAATGCCACAATATTTTTACCTTGAATAATGACCAGTATTCGTTGAAGTCCTTAAGTGTCCATTGTGTTAACTTTATCTTCAAAAACCGTGTTTACGCCACTGTTCTCTCTGACTTTCTTTTTTAACATTAGGTTATGAATAGAGATATGGATGCCTTTTAGCAGAAGTGGGTTGAAGACCCCAGAATAATTGTAAACCTTCAAATTATACCTGTCCTGTCAAACAGCCTATGTAAGCCAAATACATTATTTTGATAACTTACAGGATTGATACAGGATTTTAATAGCTTTAGCCACTGTACTGCCTTTATCTTATAGAGAAAACAGAAAACAAAATGAACACCCACTCACTATTAAGAATACATAGTATCAAGAAATGTTGTCATCCAAACCATTATTCTACTTAGATGACAGATGTGGAAAATATGAGCATAATTTGTCATGTTCATCCATTTTTATCACCTGCCCTAGGCAATGTATAGTAATATACCACATACATATCATTTATTACGTTTCACATATACTCAATGTATATATTAGCATATTGTATTAGGGGAGAAATATATTTTTAAGCGTTTAAGCAGGTTTTCTAGAGCAGAAATTATAGTTACAAAAAGCTTTCCATGATCTTTCGGATATAAGTTAGCCATAACTTTGTATCATTAAATCAGATATTTTTATACTTTGTTATTGCGTTTAAATGCTGTTAAACGTGTACTTATTTTTTCTGAAATACAGGACATAAAATGAAGTTTAAAGGCTGTAATTAGGTATTTTTCTTAATGTTTTTTTCTTATTTTCATTCCCTTCTTAGTCTCTCAAGTGACTAATTATTAAAGATCCCCGCATGGATAGTAAAGGTCTTCTAAAGAAATTTCACATCAAAATCTCTACTAATCCCGATCACCTATTTTACCAACTTCAATTTTTCTGCTCCACTAGTAAAATACATCTCTCTGTACCATCAGATATGTTCTACATTAATTATGAGAATGCTAAAAACTCAGGGGCAGTTTAATATATATTAATAGATATGTGATGGTTACATATGTCACATTTGTGTATGTTTGTTTACTGCAGTGGACACGCGGCATCATCTAAAAAGAGCAAAGAAGAAAACAGAAATTTTCCTTGATCATTAGGCTTAGGAAGTCAATGAGACTCCATAGTTTCCTATTCAGTGTACGCCTTCAGTATATATTACAGTGGACATGACCAAAGTCCCATTATGTGCTGATAAAACTTTTAAAGGGGCTAAACATTGTATTTATTTACCTTGCCCTCCCCTACCTTTGTTAAATTTGATAAATTCAGTCCAAAAAATAAATATCATATTCAATGCACGCATATTGTCTTATTCAAATCATAGCTATTATGTGTGGCCATTTTACAACAGCATTTATTTGAAAGTATATGTTTGTATAAGAATAAATGCGTGCACAGCCGTTTAAGAGGTGCCAGAGTAGGTTCCAATACCATGAGTTATAGCAAAAGACTCGGCACTCAGACTTAACTTAATCAGATAAGTGATTTAATGGTGTCCACGTTAAGTAGCAGAAGAAACGTTTCGGTCCTATAACCGGACCTTCATCAGTCACAATAGTTGATCGTGAATGGGAGCTGGTTGACCAAAAAGATTGTGGGTTTTCATTAAAAACTTGCCGTGGATACCGCGTCCTCCACTGACCGGACACGCAGGCTCTAGATCACAGAAGGCAAACCGCCGGATCCGGCCATCCCCCTGAGAAACACTGGCTGTGTCCATCTATACCTATGCCTTTAATGAAAACCCACAATAAGAAATCCTATGTAGGTAGGCAATCTTGCCTTGCGCAGGTGTATACTATGGAGGACAGAGAATGAACTTCAATCCAATATTGCAGCCAGCTTGCAGCCAGCTTGTAAGGAAAGGGTGAATCAAACACTCGAAAACCCCGCCTCTATGGCTGAAGATTGTTCCCTCCAAATTCAGGTGACAGAGTCCCTTGAAGAGCTTTCTCTTCTTGTCTATATTACTGAGCGGTGAACTCTGACACACTATCCTAAAGTTACCCTAACATGACTGCTGCAATCATTGCTTATGCTTTTTTACAGGGTACAATAGTTATTCCTGATGGACTGTGCTATAATATGTGATGTGACAGCTGCAAGGCATTACAGAGAAGCCTACACAGTCGTATCTGAGGTCACGTCAGTCTTCTGTGACTGATGCAACATTCTGCAATCTCAAATTGTTGGATTTTGCTGGGATCGGAAAATTTCATAAAATTCCACTCAAATTCAATTCATATCAAAACATTTAGATCATTTCTAATAGTTTTTATTGCCATTGTCCTGCTGCATAATAAATGTGGAGCCAGTCAGACGCCTCCCTGATGGAATTGCATGATGCATTAGCATCTGCTGGTATTTGTCAAAATTGAAGACGACATCAATCCTGACCATATTTCCAGCTTCATTTACAGAAATGCAGCTCTCTCACATCTCCACTAGAGCCTGCTCCTTTGAATTCTGCTTCTGTCGCCAGGCTCCACGGTATTCACTTTGCAGGCAGCGCTGGTGATAGAAATGTCATAACCAGAAGCACATGATGGCAAGCTCTGTCCAACCACTAAGGTTAGAGTATCTGGGACCTGTAGTGCCATCCAGTCAGGCACTATGGGTGGGTGCTTCGAGCTAAAGCTGTCAGCTTCCTGCTCCAGCCAATTGGAGAGCACCACACTCTAATAAAGCTTCTGGATTACTGCTGGAAGCTGCTAGATATAGAATAGGGTTTCCTGGCTAGGTGTGTGTCTTCTGCTCCTGGTTCGTTAAGTGTATTCCTGTTTTGACCCTGGCTTTTTTCTGACTATTCTTACCGATCCTAACATAGTAACATAGTAACTAGGGTTGAGCGAAACGGGTCAAAAATTTTCAAAAGTCGCCGACTTTTGGCAAGGTCGGGTTTCATGAAACCCGACCCGACCCCTGTGTGGGGTCGGCCATGAAGTCGGCGATCTTTTGAATCTGGAATCGGAATTCCGATACCGATTCCCGATATGTTTAAGATATCGGGAACTGGTATCCGAATTCAGATTTAAGTGTAAAATAAAGAATTAAAATAAAAAATATCGCAATACTTACCCTCTGACGCGCCCTGGTACTAACCGGGAACCTTCCTCCTTCGAATCAGCGCTTCCAGGACCTTGCGGTGACGTCGCGGCTTATGATTGGTCGCGCGGCCGCCCATGTGACCGCTCGCGCGACCAATCAGAAGCCGTGACGTCACCGAAGGTCCTTCAAGCGCTGATTCTTAGGAAGGAAGGCTGTCGGAAAGAAGCAGGGCACGTCCGAGGGTGAGTATATACCTAATAGGAATATACTCACCCTCGGACGCGCCCTGCTTCTTTCCGGCAGCCTTCCTTCCTAAGAATCAGCGCTTGCAGGACCTTCGGTGACGTCACGGTGACGTCACGGCTTCTGATTGGTCGCGCGAGCGGTCACATGGGCGGCCGCGCGACAAATCACAAGCCGCGACGTCACCGCGACGTCACCGCAAGGTCCTGGAAGCGCTGATTCGAAGGAGGAAGGTTCCCGGTTAGTACCAGGGCGCATCAGAGGGTAAGTATTGCGATATTTTTTATTTTAATTCTTTATTTTACACTAAAATATGGATCGCAGGGCCTGAAGGAGAGTTTCCGCTCCTTCAGACCCTGGGAACCAAGGAAACCAAATGCACTGCATTGGGTTTCGGGTTTCGGCCGACCCCGACCCCGACTTTTTTATAGGATCGGCCGATTTCACTCGACCCGACTTTTGAAAAAGTCGGGTTTCGTGAAACCCGACCCGATCCTATAAAAGTAAAGGTCGCTCAACCCTAATAGTAACATAGTAACATAGTTAGTAAGGCCGAAAAAAGACATTTGTCCATCCAGTTCAGCCTATATTCCATCATAATAAATCCCCAGATCTACGTCCTTCTACAGAACCTAATAATTGTATGATACAATATTGTTCTGCTCCAGGAAGACATCCAGGCCTCTCTTGAACCCCTCGACTGAGATCGCCATCACCACCTCCTCAGGCAAGGAATTCCAGATTCTCACTGCCCTAACAGTAAAGAATCCTCTTCTATGTTGGTGGAAAAACCTTCTCTCCTCCAGACGCAAAGAATGCCACCTTGTGCCCGTCACCTTCCTTGGTATAAACAAATCCTCAGCGAGATATTTGTATTGTCCCCTTATATACTTATACATGGTTATTAGATCGCCCCTCAGTCGTCTTTTTTCTAGACTGATTTTGTCTTTGACGTGGCCTCTGGCTGACCATTCCTTCTTCTAGACGGCAGCCCTTCTAAGGAAGCATTTGACCCTGTACTATTGTAACACCAAATCCTCGTACAGGGCTTAAAGAGTATTGGGATTTATCTGGAGTCAGCTGGATGGTGTGGCTTGTGCCAAGTCTGCTTCAGGCAGCCTTTTGAGGCTGTGGCCTCAGACAAATGTTGCAAGTCCTAAACTTCCATGTAATCTCCACTATTCTTTACTGTTGCTTGCAGACACTAACTATTGTACTGTTCTCCATCCCTGTTACCACCAAATATTTCACATTTTGACTTATATAAGTCCAGAGCACCAGCTGCCACTTTTCTGCAGCCTAGCTTCTAGGCTTTTGTGAATAATTGAGTCTCTTGGCCTTGTTTACATATTGAAGCTATGGCTTTTTGGCCACAGTTCTCTGAACAGAAGATGGGTGCCACTAGCTGCTGCCAGTTCTGAGCTCGTGGCACTGTTGGACATCTTGTTCTTTTGAAGGCAACTAAGCATGTTGTGCCTTTTATCTGCTGCATAACATTTTCATGACCAAGCAGTGCTTATACATTCCTCAACTTTGCCCATTTCTTGGTGCCCACCATGTTGAGAATCATAAGAAGATACCTATCCATATAATACCATGAGGGAGGCATATGACTGGCTTCAAATTTTATTCTGCAGTATGACAATAACCCCAAACATACAATCCATGTCATCAGGAAATATTTTCAGTGTAAGGCCAGGGTCACACTTGCATGTGTAATGTGAGAAACTCGCGCAAGTCTCTCGCATCAATACCTGGCACTGCCACCGGCGGTTCAGACCAGAGCGTTCAGCTGCATAGAAATACATGCAGCCGCACACTCCGGTCCCAAGTACTGGCGGCAGTGTCGGGTATTGATGCGTGAAACTCGCGCGAGTTTCTCACATTGCACTCGCAAGTGTGACCCCTGCTTAAAGAAGACAAAGGAATCCTGGAAGAGATGATATGCCCCCCACACAGCTCTGAACGCAACATCATCAAGTCAGTCTGTAATTACTTGAAAAGATAGAAGAATTTGCATAAGCCAACATCCACAGAAGATATGTGGTTGGTTCTCCAAGATATTTGGACCAAATATCCCTCCAAAAACTGTGTACAAGTGGACCTAGAAAAATTGATGCTGTTTTGAAGACAAAAAATGGTCTAGATTTCTCTTCTGTTCACAGTTAAGTATACAGCTGTGTGGTATACAGTTGCATATATCTGGGCTGGGACTTTCTTGCCATACGCCTCAAAAGCATCCACAATAAATGTTTTGTGAACAGTGCCTAATTCACATTCCACACATTTTCCTTGTCATATTGTCAGAAAGCACATCTATTTTATGACAGTCTGTGTCTGCCAATCTGCATACGTTATCGTTACACATAAATCACTATATGGCACTAAAAGTAGACAGTTATTCTAAAAGTAATCTAAAATACCATAGATTACCTAGAGACAACACATAAGAGATTCAATGATTTTGCATCTTCTCTTTTATAATACACTTGATGCAAATGTCAAATATGCATATTAATGCAGTTGTCCCACCATTTACTTTCTTCAAAATCTTAACCCAGTTGATCAGAGAATCAATCAATTCTTCTACCTTTACCTGTGGAATATTGTCCCAAAGCTCACAAAATCTACTGCATGATTATGCGTAGCCCAAGCATGTTCTGTGGAATTCATGTCAGGTGACTAACTAGTCCATGAAACCTTCCAGATGTCTTTCTTGCCTGCCAATTGAGACTTTTTAGTAGTTTGGCAAATAGCTCCATTTTCCAGGAAGAGAGTGGATGTTTTGTTTAGAAGGTCACGTACGAATAATGGAAGATGACCTGAAATCATCAGTGTAAGCTACTGAACAAAACATCTATGAAGCTTCTATGGGCCAGTAGGTCCCTAGATATGAATTCCATAAAACATGTCTTAGGTTTGTTTGAATGTGGAATAAAGTTCATATTCATGAAAACCGGCTTTCTGTTCAGAGATTGTAGAATTTTTGTGAGCCAACATTCCGCGGGTCAAGATGACAGAACTCATTGATTCTGTGCCTAGACTTTTGAAGAAAGCAAGCAGTGGACAAATACATTTTAATATGCATATTTGACATATCCATCAAGAGAGTATTGTGAAAGTACTGTAAAAGTTCATGTTAAAAAAACATTTACTAATTGGTTCTCTTTGGAAACATGGTTAGGAGGACAGATATCCAGAGTCACACATTTTTTTGTATAATCGCGGGGTATATACCAGCTCTCACCTGAGATCAGTCACACTGTAATGTCCAGATTGCTGTGGAAATTCATGTTGAACATTGCAGCTCATAGTTTTGCAGAACTGACAAATGTAAATGAGGAAACACACTACTATTGTTGCTGCGTGGAGGATCTCCAAGAAGCTGAGTGTTTGCCTAATGTCTCCTAGGAGCTGTGGGCAGGGCTGCAGAACACAATTTAATTGTATGCTTTACTCTCCAATCCTGCTTCAACCAGGGAAAACCCATTCTACTAATCATTAACATTAATATTTGTATACAAAGTTTCTACATTTTCCGAGAAAGATTCTTGCACTTGTAAATGTAATAGAAATGCTTAATACGCTGCTGCGTCCAGCTTAATTCTACTGTCTACTAGATTTATGCATAAATTTAACACAGTAATGCATCCTCAGGCCATATCGTAATAATTATATTATGTAATTACACCTGTATAATATTAACTACACCTGTCCTGTATAATTAAGTTATTATACTATGTTATGGAACATTTTGTCTGTATTAAGGAATTTTATATTCACATAGTGAAGACATTGATGCATGTTTTACACACAGATATTTATATCTGAGTATTTTGCTATCATATTGAATTTATTTCCCTTTATTTTACTTTATTTATAATAGTTATGATTCAATATGTGGTAAGGAGGAGGATTGTAACTATCTCACCTGGGCGGCTAAAGGCGTGCCCGGAGAAGTGAAAGCTGTGTGTGGCGCCCCAGGGTCCTGGTCGTCACAGTAACGTTGCTTTCCTCACGGTGAGAGTGATGTTACATTTGGAAGCGATGAAGGATGTCTTTTATCAGGTAATAATCACCATGCACACAACATGTTCACACTCCAGGCCAGAAGGGGGAGCTCTGAACCAAGATTAAGGGGAACTTACCTACATTCTGGTCTGGAGGGAAAAAGTAGTCAGTTCCTGTCAGAGAGACAGAGGGGAAGGAAGCAGAAAGATGTGCTAGAGAGAGAGAGACTGAAACACGGAAAGCATACAAGGCTCAAAACAAAATATCTAGTCATGATTATATAAGTATTAGAGCCCTAATTAGTGGAAGTGTGGGACACACTGAATAGAAAACTAGAAAAAACACAAAAGAAAAAACACTGCAGAAGTCCATAGTTTAAATGCATATTACAAAATTTATTAATAAATACAAAAAAGTCAAGGCAAGACAAAGGGCTAAAATTGGCAATCAAAGCACACTGAATAGCAGGGAAATGGAGTGGCAACAATGCTATATAGAGATGTAACTGAGTAACTTGCAACAGCCGGGATGTTATACACAAAGCACATCAAATCATGCCAAGAAGTGTTGCAGTATAAATAGACGTGGGGGTCTGCAGCTCCTGGAGGAAAGAGGAAAGAGGAGAGACAAAAAGAGCCATGTAGCCATAGTTGCTACAGCTCCTAGAGAAAGAGAAATAAGAAGGAAATGACAATGTTCAGTGAGCATGCAGGAGAGCAAACCACAGGAGAGTGATATCAGGGGAGATCAGCTGCGAATGAACTATCTCCCTCTGATGCGTAGATCACCGATAGCCGGAACACCGAGGTTGTAAGGGACTCTATGACTTACAGTAAAGACCGTCAGGACAGCTGAACTGCAAGTTACCTGTCCGCCACACACACCTGAAGACACAGTAACACATAGAGCCCGGGGCGTGATAGAGTCCCTGTAAAAAGGCTTGAGTTACCTGTCATACAGGTATTGTCCTATCCTATATGGGGGACAGAGAGAAGAACTGTGAGGACCTTATCTGAAGTCATAGGCAGTAAGGGACTACAACACCACCACCACGCTAGAGGAAGGCTTTTAACTCTACCTGGTAAAGGAGAACTCTGGATTCGCTTCCAAGCCGGCCGGTCCCTGCCTGCCCTGTGATCTGGTGCCCTGGACTGTGGCTGCCTGAAGTCTTCAGTAAACCAGGTAAAGAAACTGCAAACCTGTGTCCAAGCCGGCCGGACCCTGCCTGCCCTGTAATCTGGTGCCCTGGACTGTGGCTGCCTGAAGTCTTCAGTAAACCAGGTAAAGAGACTGCAAACCTGTGTCCTCTTTCTTTACTGCACCCTTCACTATCATCTTCCATCTACACACCGGGAGCCTTGGGGATATACTTCACCTGTGGGAAGTTATACCATCTAGCTGCCATAGCATCACCCCAGAGGACCCCTTAAAGCAGCGTCGGTCCCCACTGACCGAATACCACAGGTGGCGTCACGAACATAAACTTTATTCACGAAATCCCTTTAAAGACAATCTTCCTTTTACATGGGCGCCCAGGGCCACGCACCGGGTCGCCACCGTGACATCCCCCTGTGAACACCGGACCCGGTACCGGGTACCCCACTGCCCTGACGGGCGACTCATGTGACCAAATCTATAATACCAAGTGAAAAAGGATATCAACAGCACGGTGGCGCAGTGGATAGCACAGCGCGCATATCGCAGCCATCTTGGTGCTCCGAAGTGTTTTCACTACCTATCTTCTGATATGGGACCTGGGCATGCGCACTTAGTGCCTATACGGCCATCTTGGTACTCCCGGAAGCGCTTGCGTGCGGCGCCACTTCCGGCGCTGGGAACGCCGATACTCCACGTCCAGTTTGTAACATTTTGCCGCTGTGCCACAGCTGATGGGAGTTTTTTCATTAGGGTAAGCTTTTTATGTGTATATATAGCAGTCGGCCGCATACTTTGGCACCTGCCCCTGACGAAGCCACTTCGGTGGCGACACGCGTTGGGCCTTTGCCCCCTGGACCTCTGTATGGATGGGTATTATGGTCATGTTCTATTAGCGTCACCACTTTATATTTGTATGGAGATGGTAGCATTTTGCCCTCTATAGTGGGCTTTTGTTCCTCTAAATGCTGCATATAACATTATATGCTGGGTTCCCCTAGGATTGTATGCCCGGTTTGACGGTCACTCCGACACCCAGACATGGTCTTTGTGTATACGGGACAAATGCAATTGCACCTTATATGAATCTCAGCATTGGGGGCTCATTATCTTTCGGCTGCCATTTCATTCTATATATGTGTGGGTCACAATATGGGCGCTTAATGTAGATGTACCTCCTTAGTCTGAGACATTACCTAATTATTTTCATTTTATTCTGGTTATTATATGTCTAATAGGGGTACATCTCTTACTTACATATTTGGGTATTTGCCTACCTAAAAATACGACATCTTATCTGGCCTATTCCGGCAATATGGTCATTATTTGTGTATATGGGTATACTTGCTATATATGGGCTTTGGTTTTTGCTCATGCTATAGCAGGATAGCCTACTGGTTTTTCTTTAGGCTTATATATATATATATATATATATCTTTTTGCATCTCTTATCTTCATATTTGTTATACATGTATATATAGCAGTTGCCCATTACAATAACGGGACCACATTTTTGTGTATTAGTGCTTGATATTTAATGCTGCGAGCTGGGCCAGGTACAAACTTTCACTATTTTCATTATGTACTGATTTGTGTGACTATAAGCTGGCTATGCCATGTTTAGCTTTACCATCTTCAATATGTGTTTAGGACAGTTGTACCCATGAATAAAACAATTAGTTGAACCTTTATCATATTACATGTCCAGGGGGAGGTTCCTTATTGAAATCTATGATGTCACATTTGTGTGTTTTTAAATGTTTTTAAAATTGTAGTGTGTTGTTTTGTGTGTTTTTTGGTCGACATAATAAAGTATTTGAAGTTATTTCTATATTTTTTGTTATTGTTTGGTGGTCCCCTCTATATAGCATGACATCTTCTTTTTGGTGTTTACGGATCTTACTATAGGTCATGCTGTGGGTTGAACCCCTGTTTTTTGCTATTGTGTTGGATGGTGCCCTCCATCTCTCTGTTATAGGATAGCACAGCAGCCTTGCAGTGCTGGAGTCCTGGGTTCAAGCCCCACAAAGGACAACATCTGCAAAGAGTTTGTATGTTCTCTCCGTGTTTGTGTGGGTTTCCTCCGGGTACTCCGGTTTCCTCCCACATTCCAAAGACATACTGATAGGGAATTTAGATTGTGAGCCCCAAGGGGGACAGGGATGATAATGTGTGCAAACTGTAAAGTGCTGCGGAATATGTTAGCGCTATATAAAAATAAAGATTATTTATTATAGATAGATAGATAGATAGATAGATAGATAGATAGATAGATAGATAGATAGATAGATAGATAAACATAGAAAATTGGAACAGCACTTTACCAATAGGTGGCTGCACGCCTCCCAGACAAAATATCCAAGACTTTCCTCAATCCAGATATAGGAAAAAATGCAGGCAGCACTCCATAGCTTAAAGGTGAAAAAATGTGATTTTATTTCAAACCCACATGCTGTGGCAATGTTTCGGCAAAGGCTCATGTCAAATGACAGTCAGCCTAATACAAGTCTAATAAAAGCCATCACCCGTTAGATTATACATTGAATTTTATTGAAGAAACCTCCCAATGATAACAGTATAATCTCCAAAATGAATAAAAACTTAAAATGTGCTGTTCAAAATTATTAGGCCCAGTAGAATTTCTAAACCATTGAAATGTTTTAAAGAACTGAAAATGCTCATTTATGGAATTTGCAGCATTAGGAGGTCACATTCACTGAACAAAAAAGCTATTTAACCCTGCTGTTCTGTTAGGTCAAAAATGACCGTTTTTGAAATTCTATAATGTTATAAAAATTCAGCGTGTGATTCTGAGACTTGAGGCTCCCTGACTTTTCGTCATTAGGGGGGTACTCTCTGTGGGAATTTTTTTTTTTTAATTTTTGTTTACTTTATTTGGTACAATTTTTTTTACACTTGTACTGTTCGGTCAAAAATGACCGATAGGCCTTTATTCAGCTCTCCAGACAATTTTTGACAAAAATAAAGGTGCTATCACCTCATTTTGAACTATATATTGCATCTACTACTATTTATCAATGTATCTGACTACTTTTGGTCAGAAAAGATTTACACATACCAACATTTTCAAGTTGCGATACAGCCGACGGATTCGCTTCCAGTATAGCTATGCGCAATTTATTTCACTGGTTTTTATTTACCCTGCTGTTCATATAGATCTAGTTCCATTCAGTTGTCAACATTTCATATTGTAAATCATGATTTTCTGATTTTCCATGTGTTTGCTGGTTGTACAGTATTACACTGTGCAATGCTGTCCTAAGCAGAATTCACCTAAAGTGTTGTACTGTGAGCTTTTTCCTGCTGCAGGGTGGTGTCTGCTCTGATCTTATCTGTAGACAGATAACATAGCAGTGTAGAGTTTCAGTTCAGCTGGAGACAACACAGAGTGAGCAGAGTTTCAGACGTCAGAGCTCTGAAGTCCCATTTTTACAGGTATGTTACAGATAAATTATTCTTTTATTCTAAAATTATTCAATATTCTCACTGCTGTGATAAAATGGATGATAGGGGGTTAGCATTAGGGTTGTGTAGACTCAATGTCTGCTTATGAGTACATATTTTTCACTGCTGTGATAGAATGGATGATAGGGGGTTAGCATTAGGGTTGTGTAGACTCAATGTCTGCTTATGAGTACATATTCTCACTGCTGTGATAGAATGAGTGCATGCCTCATTTTTGTTTGCGACGCTCCAGCACCATAATCACAGGGCATATCTCAATGTGTGACGGGATGTTAAGGTGTGTATTGTTGCGAAATTGTTTTGATTTTTTTTTTCATTCATTGTTTATGGATATATTTTATTTTTTCATTCAACAGTGATGCCTTACAGCATGAGAAGAAGACACTTCACCCAAGCTGAATTGGAGGAGTTTATAAACGACTCCGATACAGACGAGGATGTCCCACCTGAAAATGTCTCCGAAGAGGAGGACAACATTAGTGAGGATGAAGATATTGCCGAGAACTCGGATTCTGAGGGTGAATCTGATGTGGAAACCCCGACAACCGGTCTGACGCAAGAAATCAATTCAAAAAACAAAGATGTCGTTTGGAAATTGCAGCCTCCTGCTCCGACTGGTAGAAGGTCTTCATCAAATGTCATCACAGATACTCCAGGTCCCACTAGATATGCAATTGCTAGAATTGATGACATTCAATCGGCATTCCTATTATTCATAAATATAGCCATGCAAAATATACTTATCCAAATGACAAACATTGAGGGAAAAAAGGTTTATGGCGATAAATGGAAGAACTTCGATGTGACGGCTATGAATGCTTACATCGGGTTACTTCTATTAGCTGGAGTATACAAATCATATGGAGAGTCCACTAAAAGTTTGTGGAATTCGGAAACGGGGCGCCATATATTTAGGGCCACCATGTCTTTAGAAAGATTCCACGAAATTTCCAGAGTTCTACGGTTTGATGACAAAACGGATAGATCTGAAAGAAGAAGCACAGATAAACTTGCCCCAATTAGGGATTTGTGGAGTAAATGGGTCGAGATACTCCCAAAATGTTATAATACCGTAGAAAATGTCACTGTTGATGAGCAGCTGGTGTCATTTAGAGGCAGGTGCCCATTCAGGCAATACATTCCAAGTAAACCAGCAAAATACGGTATAAAAATCTGGACTCTGTGTGACAGTAAAACATCATATGCTGCAAATGTTCAAGTATATATTGGAAAAAACCCTCTAGAAAGACCTGAAAAAAACCAAGGCATGAGGGTAGTTTTGGACTTGACCCATGGACTCAAAGGGAGAAACGTTACCTGTGACAATTTCTTCACATCCTACCAATTGGGGCAGATGTTACAAAAAAACAATATAACTATGCTGGGTACTGTACGAAAAAATAAACCTGAACTTCCACAGGGTATCCTCAATAAGAGAGACGTACACAGTTCAATGTTTTATTTTACAAAGGACACTACGGTAGTGTCGTACGTTCCCAAAAAAAAATAAACAAGTTATCCTCATGAGCACCATGCACCATGATGCAAAAATAAGTGAGAGAGATGACAGAAAGCCAGACATGATTCTTCACTATAACGCCACTAAAGGTGCTGTTGACACATTAGACCAGCTTGTAGGCACGTATACATGTAAAAGAAAAACAAATAGGTGGCCTATGATTCTCTTTTACAACCTGATCGATGTATCTGCCTATAATGCCTTTGTATTGTGGCGGGAAATAAACCCCAAATGGCAAGAAAAAAAATTACACAAACGATGGCTTTTTATTGAGGAATTGGGGAAGTCTCTCACTAATCCATATATAAAAACACGGCCACGAAATCCAAGAAATGAGAGTGCAGAAAAAGTGGCCCGACAAATTCGAGAGCATGGTGGAGACGGCGAGCCAACAGCTTCGACCACCACTGATACTGAAACGGCTTCCACCATCGCAACCAGCTGCAAGCGAAAAAGATGCTCATTCTGTCCAACGTCCAGTAACCATAAATCTAATATTATGTGTTGCAAATGTGCAAAATACTTGTGCAAGCGTCATGTAAATTATACATGTGATCAATGCAAGTAATACATTGATCGCATTTATCATTTGTTTTTGACAAAAAACCTTTTTTTTTGAAAAGTTTGTATATAGTTTAGAATAAAGAAAAGTTTTTATGTGCAATATGAAGCAAATATTGCAAAAAATGTTAATTTATTTGATTCAAAAAATAAAAGTTTTTGATTTAATTTTTCATCTGATTATTGAAAACCATGTTCACATACAGTAAAACAATGCAACAGGTAATCAAATAACACTTGAATTAGGTACAAATCACAACTTTGTTAGGTCCGGTCAAAAATGACCGGGAACAGTATAAGTGTATAAAAAACAACGTTTTTTGCCATTTTATAGAGAAAAAAGCTTTTTTTTTTTTTTTTTGCCTTTGAAGAAAGTATATCTACATAATGTTTGATATTATTACTTATAGTTAACATTTAGATCAAGATTTTTTTTTTATCTGCAAAAATAATCAATTTTTACAAAAATCGAAAAAATACCATGTTCCCTTTTGGATATAAAAAAATATAAAACAAGCTTTGTATTTATTTTTTTCTGGTATTTGAACAACCATCTTCACAAGCAATATAATAGTGCAAAAACTATTTAAAAAAACCACTTAGATTAGCTAAAAATGATTATTTTATAAGGACGGTCAAAAATGACCGGGAACAGTACAAGTGTATGTGAAATCTAAACAGAACAGCAGGGTTAACTCCAAAACCTCCTAACAGGCCAAGTTACATGTTAACATAGGACCCCTTCTTTGATATCACCTTCACAATTCTTGCAACCATTGAACTTTTGAGTTTTGGGAGAATTTCTGCTTGTATTTCTTTGCATGAAGTCAGAATAGCCTCCCAGAGCTGCTGTTTTGATGTGAACTGCCTCCCACCCTCATAGATCTTTTGCTTGATGATGCTCCAAAGGTTCTCTATAGGGTTGAGGTCAGGGGAAGATGGTGGCCACACCATGAGCTTATCTTCTTTTATGCCCATAGCAGCCAATGACTCGGAGGTATTCTTTGCATCATGAGATGGGGCATTGTCATGCATGAAGATGATTTTGCTCTTGAAGGCACATTTCTGCTTTTTAGACCATGGAAGAAAGTTGTCAGTCAGAAACTCTATATTCTTTGCAGAGGTCATTTTCACACCTTCAAGAACCTTAAAAGACCCTACCAACTGTTTCCCCATGATTCCGGCCCAAAACGTGACTTCTCCACCTGCTTGCTGACGTTGCAGCGTTGTTGGGACATGGTGGCAATCCACCAACCATCCACTACTCCATCCATCTGGACCATCCAGGGTTACTCCACACTCATCAGCAAACAAGACTGAAAATTAATTTTTATGTATGTCTTGGCCCACTGCTACTGTTTCTGCTTGTGAACACTGATTAGGGGTGGCAGAGCAGAAGGTTTATGCACCACAGCAAGCCTTTGAAGGATCCTACACCTTGAGGTTTGAGGGACTCTAGAGGCACCAGCAGCTTCAAATAACTGTTTTCTGCTTTGTAATGGTATTTTGGCAGCTGCTCTCCTAATCCAATGAGTTTGTCTGGCAGAAACCTTCCTCATTATGCCTTTATCTGCATGAACTCTGTCTGTGCTCTGTTTCAATCACAAATCTCTTCACAGTATGATGATCACTCTTAAGTTTTCGTGAAATATGTAATGCTTTCATACCTTGTTCAAGGCATTGCACTATTTAACGCTTTTCAGCAGCAGAGAGATCCTTTTTATTTCCCATATTGCTTGAAACCTGTGGCCTGCTTAATAATGTGGAACATCATTTTTAAGTAGTTTTCATTTAATTAGAATCACCTGGAAAACTATTATCACATGTGTTTAAGATTGATTTCAGTGATCCATTGAGCTCTGAGACACAGTATCATCCACGAGATTATTTGAAAAACAAAACAATTAAATCTTTATGACACTTAAATCCAATTTGCATAATAATTTGGAACATGGTGTACATATGTTTATTGCTCTTGTGTATATTGGAGCAAAACTAAAAAAAATGAGAAAAACAGGTAAATTGAACTTAATTTCACACAAAACACCTTAAATCGGCCTGACAAAATTGTTGAAACCCTCAACTTAATATTTGGTTGCACACCCTTTGGAACAAATAACTGCAATCAATTGCTCCCTATAACAAGAATCACGCTTCTTACACCTTTCAAGTTGAATTTTGGACCACTTTTCTTTTGCAAATTGCTCCAGGTCTCTTTAGGCTATGTGCCCACGTTGTGGATTAGCTTAAGAAATTTTTTGTGCGGATTCTGCATCCCTTGGCAGAAAACGCAGGTGCAGATTTGTCGCATTTTTTGTGCAGATTTTGTGTGGATTTGCTGCGGATTTACTGCGGATTTTGTGCGGATTTCTTGCATTTTTTACCCCTGTGGATTTCTATAATGGAATGGGTACAAAAACGCTGCAGATCCGCAAAAAAGAAGCGACATGCTACTTCTTTTAATCCGCAGCATTTCCACATGGAATTTTCCGCACCATTAGCACAACATTTTTTTTCTCATTGATTTTCATTGTACTGTAAATCACTTGCAGATCTGCAGCGTTTCTGCATGGCAAAAAAGGCTGCGGATCCGCAGGAAATCTGCAACGTGTGCACATACCCTTATATTATACTGGTGCCTTTTCCCGATGGCAATTTTAACATCTCTTCATAGGTGTTCAATGAGATTTAGATCCAGACTCATTGCTGGTCACTTTAGAACTCTCCAGCACTTTTTTACATCCATCTCTGAGTAATTCTTGAAGTATGTTTGGGGTCATTGTCCTACTGGAACACCCATGACCTAGGACGCAAAAATAGCTTTCTGACACTGTGCTCTACATTGCAACGCAAAATCCTTTGGTAATTTTTAGATTTCATGAGGCCTTGCACACAGTCAAGGCACCCTGTGCCAAAAGCAGCAAAACAATCCCAAAAAAACATCTTTGAACCTCCACCATACTTTACTGTAGGTACTGTGCTCCTTTCTTTGTAGGTCCCCTTCAGTTTTCAGTAAACAGTATGATGTGGTTTACAAAAAAGCTCTATAGACAAGATGCTTTCCTAGAAGGGTTTTGGCTTACTAATATACATTTTTGCAAACTATTTTTTTTAATGTCTTTGTGTCAGCAGTGAGGTCCTCCTGGGTCTCCTGTCATAGTGTTTCATTTCATTCAAATGTCGATGGATAGTTTGCGCTGACACTGATCTAGCCTGCCCTGCAACCTTTCATCAATTTTATTCTGTCATCCAGTCAAGGGAGATTAGCTACATTGACATGCGTTGCAAACTTTTTGATTTTGCTGCCCACTGTGGACAAATGAACATCAAGATTTCTGGAAATGGAATTGTAACCTTGAGATTGTTGATATTTTTCAACAATTTTGGGTATGAAGTCTTCAGACAGTTCTCTTCTCTTTCTATTCTCCATGATTAGTGTGGCACACACAGATAATGCAAAGATTGAATCAACTTCTCCCCTTTTCATTTGTTTTCAGGTGTGATTTTCGTATTGTCCACACCTGTTACTTGCAACAGATGAGTTTGAAAGTGCATCCCATACTCGAAACAAAGTTGTTTACTAACAATTTTGGAGAGATGCCAACAGTATTATCCGGTTAATTTTGGGGGGTTTTGAGTGATATTATGTCTTATTTGCCTTTTTTTCTCTTATTTTTGTGTTTTTTCAATGCACACAAAGGAATAAGCATGTGAATAACAAAACATGTGTAATTGCAATATTTTTGGAACAATGTTAAGGGTATCAAGATAGATAGATAGATAGATAGATAGATAGATAGATAGATAGATAGATAGATAGATAGATAGATAGATAGAATCATTATAGAGCCAAAAGTATTGGGACTCCGGACACATTCACATTACACCTACACGAGCTATTTTGTCATCCCATTTAAAATACATGTGCATTAATATGGAGATGGGTCATATAAAAAAAATATTACGTTTGAACATCTCATTGAGCCAGTAGGTACTGTGGCATGTGTGTGACTCTTTGCCTTTCTATTGCAGTCATTGACAGTTTTTACCTGCCTATTTCTTTCATGTTGCTTTCCCTTATTGAAGGTCTCAGTTTCCTAAATTCTGCTGGCTTGCTGCCATCAATCTGTAAATGTGTGGCCTCACTAATCATGCCAGTACGTCGTGTATAATACCTGATGTATTTGCATTTGGTTGAGTAGTGAACTGAAGACAGAACTGTAGCTTTTGAGGTTGTTGATAAGAAAGGTGGTCATAGAGGAATGTTATCTGCCCCAGGTATCCGCACAAGACATTCTCCGTTATTCTCTGCACGTCGTTAGTCAAAAATGCTTACTGCGAGTCCGATTCTGATTACACTTTAGACATCGAAGAAAGAAATGAAAGAAAACTAAAGGAATTTCAGTGCAGATTTTTGTTGGCTTATCATAATATGCTACTCTAAGATACACTTACACCGCCCACTCTCAATCATCATACATTGATGAACATGCAAATAGAGAGGAGGAAAATGGCATGCATTCATCAACTCCTTCACTACCAAATCGATATTCCACAAACAGGCCAAATGAATAAGCCCTTAGTGTGCTTTGATGAGAACATAAGCTGCAATTGGGTAATCTGGAAACAATTAAGACCATTGCAAGGAAACAATGAATTTATATTGCTAAAAGCCAGCTGTGATCTATAGGACTGAACATATCTGAGAAGCTCATATCTGATAGATTACATATATACAGCGTGTACCATGTGTACACATACCTGTATAATCCTCCCTTGTCCCTACTATGCGTACAGGCAACATGTTGAATTCAATTGGAGTTTAGTTTAATATGCAGTTATAAGATGCACTCATGATAGTATACAAGGAAATATAACTACATAATAGAATCTGTCGGCAGAACAGAAGGGAACAACACTAAAGATTTATTTTTCTTATGACTACAATGTCTCCCTCTTCTGGTTATCTTCCTAACTACACACGTCTGTTTGGGTTCTTTTTTTTCCATCAACCAGTGACGTCATGAGCTTCTAAGTTCCATCATTGCTCCCTATAAATTCCATACGTGAAGTGAAATTATATTAACCATTCTATATAGAAGCACCAACTGTTCTGGTTTACAAGTCTACCAAACAGATGCATGAAAATGGCCTTTAAAAGGCTGTCTTATATGGAGTAACATTTGGAAAGAAAAAATGAAAACGGTTAATAATTGTAACAAACATAATTTTTGCAGAAAAAATCTCATTTCTCATAATTTTACGCATATGTAGAACATTGGCCAGGATTATGTTTGGGAAAAGATGACATTTTCAGACTAAATAGCTATACTGAGCATGACTGCAAACCGTAGGCAGAAATGCATAATACCTGGCTAAGAAAGGGGCAGACATACCAACTGTGCAACCTGTGCAGCCGCAGGGTAAGAGGGCTCATTTCAGGTGAAATTGTGCATTATGATGAGTTTTTATACCGCAATGGGGCCAAATATTGTTCTTGTCTGTGTCCACTAAATTACTAGAACTGTAAACTGCACTCAATTACGACCAATTGATCTTTGAAAAATATTTAATGATTGTGAATACATGGTCAAAATACATCATCATATTATGTAAAAATATCAGGACAGGACACAAAGAAACCTTAAAAAATAGATGATTGCTATTAATTAATTGGAAGCACCTTATCTCAAATGGATGTGTCTGTGCGTCCACATTAGGGTGCACATGTGTGAGGTGAGCTCTGGAGCTGTGTCCGCTCCACATGGAAGAGGCCGGCTCTGCCTGTAACAGCAGCGACCACAGCTAGCTCTCATCGCTGCTGTTCAATCATTTTTATATCTCTGCCAATCACTGACAGTGACAGTCAAATGGAGAGATCACCAGTGTCTATTGGTTGACATGGCAGCCAGGGGTCTGAAGTAGGCCTCTAGGGCTGTAATATTGGTACTCTTGAGAAGACCGGCTACGGCTACGTCATAGGAGACCATGATTTAATCTACGGTATATATTGTAATACTGCGGTATTACGGAACATAGAACTAGAAATCAAAGTACCACAGTTTCAAGCACCCTAAGGGAACTGACAAATAAAATAAAAGATGAAAAAAATGTTGTTTTTTAATATAAAAAATCGGATCACCCCTCCTTTTCTCTGTTTTAAAATAAATAAAAAAACATACATGGAATTACCATGTCCATAACAGTCTGATCCCTCAATACATAAAAGTTATTAACCCAACGGTGTAAAGAAAAACTGCCATTTTTTGTTTGCAGACCCTCTATTCAAAAATGCAATAGAAGTTATTAAAATGTTATATGAACAGTACAGAGCAAAAGTTTGGACACACCTTCTCATTTAAAGATTTTTAATGACTATGAAAATTGTAAAGTCACACTGAAGGCATCAAAACTATGAAATAACACATGTGGAATTATATACTTAACAAAAAAGTGTGAAACAACTGAAAATATGTCTTATATTCTAGGTTCTTCAAAGTAGCCACCTTTTGCTTTGATGGCTGCTTTGCACACTCTTGGCATTATCTTGATGAGCTTCAAGAGGTAGTCACCGGGAATGGTTTTCACTTCATAGGTGTGCCCTGTCAGGTTTAATAAGTGGGATTTCTTGCCTTATAAGGGTATGTGCCCACGCTGCGGATTTTCCTGCGGATTTTTCCGCAGCTGATTTGGAAAATCCGCAGTGCAAAACCACTGCGGCTTTCACTGCGGATTTTCTTGCGGTTTCTTCTACGGATTCTTCTGCGGGTTTTCACCAGCACTTTCTTATTGGTGCTGGTTGAAACCCGCTGCGGAATCCGCACAAACAATTGACATGCTGCGGAAAATAATTTGCAGCCTTTCCGTGCGGCTTTTTCCGCAGCATGTGCACAGAGTTTTTTTTTTCTCTTAGGTTTACATGGTACTGTAAACTTTGGGAAAACTGCTGCGGATACGCAGCGGCCAAATCCGCTGCGGATCCGCAGCAAAATCCACAGCGTGTGCACACAGCCTAAATGGTGCTGGGACCATCAGTTGTGTTGTGTAGAAGTCTGGTGGATACATAGCTGATAGTCCTACTGAATAGACTGTTAGAATTTGTATTATGGCAAGAAAAAAGCAGCTAAGTAAAGAAAAAAGAGTGGCCATCATTACTTTAAGAAATGAAGGTCAGTCAGTCCGAAAAATTGGGCAAACTTTGAAAGTGTCCCCAAGGGCAGTGGCAAAAACCATCAAGCACTACAAAGAAACTGGCTCACATGAGGACCACCCCAGGAAAGGAAGACCAAGAGTCACCTCTGCTTCTGAGGATAAGCTTATCCAAGTCACCAGCCTCAGAAATCGCATGTTAACAGCAGCTCAGATTAGAGACCATGTCAATGCCACACAGAGTTCTAGCAGCAGACACATCTCTACAACAACTGTTAAGAGGAGACTTTGTGCAGCAGGCCTTCATGGTAAAATAGCTGCTAGGAAACCACTGCTAAGGACAGGAAACACGCAGAAGAGACTTGTTTGGGCTAAAGAACACAATGAATGGCCATTAGACCAGTGGAAATCTGTGCTTTGGTCTGATGAGTCCAAATTTGAGATCTTTGGTTCCAACCACCGTGTCTTTGTGCGACGCAGAAAACGTGAACGGATGGATTCTACATGCCTGGTTCCCACCGTGAAGCATGGAGGAGGAGGTGGGATGGTCTGGGGGGGGCTTTGCTGGTGACACTGTTGGGGATTTATTCAAAATTGAAGGCATACTGAACCAGCATGGCTACCACAGCATCTTGCAGCGGCATGTTATTCCATCCGTTTGTGTTTAGTTGGACCATCATTTATTTTTCAACAGGACAATGACCCCAAACACACCTCCAGGCTGTGTAAGGGCTATTTGACGAAGAAGGAGAGTGATGGGGTGCTATGCCAGATGACCTGGCCTCCACAGTCACCAGACCTGAACCCAATCGAGATGGTTTGGGGTGAGCTGGACCGCAGAGTGAAGGCAAAAGGGCCAACAAGTGCTAAGCATCTCTGGGAACTCCTTCAAGATTGTTGGAAGACCATTCCCGGTGACTACCTCTTGAAGCTCGTCAAGAGAATGCCAAGAGTGTGCAAAGCAGTCATCAAAGCAAAAGGTGGCTACTTTGAAGAACCTAGAGTATAAGACATATTTTCAGTTGTTTCACACTTTTTTGTTAAGTATATAATTCCACATGTGTTAATTCATAGTTTTGATGCCTTCAGTGTGAATGTACAATTTTGATAGTCATGAAAATACAGAAAAATCTTTAAATGAGAAGGTGTGTCCAAACTTTTGCTCTGTACTGTATCTCAAAATGGGATTGACAGCAACGCCAACTTACTATGCCAAAAAAAAAATGCCCTCGCACAGCGCCATTGCCAAAATAAACCAAAATGTATAGGTCTAAGAAAATGGCGGTAACAAATCGTTTATTTATTTTTACAAAATTCATAATTGTTTTAACCAATAAAATAATAAACTATATAAGTTTGATATTGCTATAATCATACTGAGCTAAAGAATAATAATTCGAGTTCATTTCTACCATACAATGAATAAATCCCAGGTAAGGGTCCCTGTGGATCATTTGTGGTTAGTAATTGGTTAGAGGCGTAATTTACAGCATAAGCACAATTTTCCTCGGTAGCGTTTATTCCCTTCACAGCAAAAAGTCTGTCTTATAACAGTTCCTCTATAAATATCAAATGAAATGAAATTACAGAGACTCCTATGCGATGTTTTCAAATATTGTGAAGATGCCAATATGTGAACCAGAAGTAAAAAGTGCATAAGAGCATTAATTCTCGTTACTTACTGTACAAGTAGGGCTCTAATATTATCAAAAAAAGGAAAAATTGCTGCACTGCATACTTTACCTGGTAGAGGTTATATTTGCTCAAGCCGTCTCAGTTATTAAGTCACCTGTGTGGGCAGTAAGAGAACATCTGATCTTGGAAAATCCATTCAGCGCTCAATCCTTTCAGTGTATTAATACAACCAAGGCCGCAATGAATTCTTTAGCTGTGCAGAATCTAATAGAATACGAAAGGTAAGAAAAGGTTTATGTCAAACTTTTATTTGACTTTTGATAGATTTGCTACTTTTCGAATAAGCTCAATATTTCTTTTCCAGCTGAGAGTTGAAAAGACCGGACATGTTCTAGAGTTTGAGGTACGTGAAGAAGAAAAAATCTTTCACGGGATGGTAAGAGATTAGCATTAGTGTTGAGTGAACATGCTCGGATAAGGTGTTATTTGAGCATGCTCGTATGTTAACCGAGTGTCTTCGGCGTGCTCGAAAAATATGTTCGAGTCCCGGCGGCTGCATGTCTCATGACTGGTCAAGAGCCAAAACACATGTAAGCATTGCTCATTTGTTAGGCAATCCCTACATATATTGTGGATGTCGGACAGCCGCGAGACATGCAGCCCCGAGGACTCAAAAATATTTTTCAAGCACGCCGAACACACTAGGTTAACACACGAGCATGCTCAGATGACACGTCATCCAAGAAATTTTGCTCATCACTAATTAGCCTTTATTTATGCATGTTATGGTTTACATTGTACATAGCAAATGGTTTAGGTTTTTGATACTGGTCAAAAGGAAAAGACTATTATCAAGGTGAAAATACATCACTACAAATTAGTTTACTATTATTATAATTAATCCACTTATAACAAGCAGATTTGCAAATTGGCTTGATTAATTTTTCAGCTGATTTTTGCTATGCAATCTGAGGAAGAGACAGTGGTGCTGACTCCAGTGATGTATTACTTAGTTTAATGGGTGTGGCAATTGTAATGAATCACAGTTTTCTCTGCTGCAGATTTTGCAGAGCTCAGAATGCTGAGCCCTGTATAACCCCACCCACACCACTGATTGGCAGCTTTCTGTGGACATTGTATAGTGACATAAAACTGATAATCAGTGTTGGGGTCATGGTTGGACTATGAGGCATAAGGCAGCTAGTCCTGTAGTGATAATCCGTTGCTGATAAAACACTGATTGAAACAGGAAAACACAGCCCAGCAAGTAACATAGTCTGAAATTAGGCTTTCTTCCACTACATAATGGTGCTCTCAGATTACATAGCAAAAACTTGGTGACAGATCCCTTTAAAAAATAGCTTACATTATTATATATTGCTTCTATTCAGATCTTTTCCTAGTTAAAGACTAGTGATAAGCGAACGAGCTTGGATAAGGTGTTATCTGAGCATGCTCAGTGCTAACAGAGTGTCTTCCGCGTGCTTGAATACTATGTTTGAGTCCCTGCGACTGCATGTTTCATAGCTGTCTGACAGCCTCAACACATGCAGGGATTACCTGTTTGTTAGCCAATCCCTGCATGTGTTGTGGCTGTCGAACAGCAGCAAGACATGAAGCTGCAGGGAGTCGAACAAATTATTCGAGCACACCGAAGCCACTCTGTTAGCAACGAGCATGCTCAGATAACACCTTATCCAAGCTCGTTCGCTCATCACTATTAAAGACCAAATAAATGCTGTGTAGTTTTATTTTAGTCGTGTTTTACTTTCTTCCATCTACACCCTGTTCTTGGCAATTTGCATACAGTAAGAGGCATATAGAAGGTAATCAGTTAATAACACTTAAAGAAGACCTAGCATCAGTTTGATCATGTTAAACCTTCCACAACATGAAATAGATGAGTAAAACGTAGCTTTTATTTTTTTAATTGCCCCATTCCACTGCAGAGATATTAGCTTGTCCAGTTTAGGTAATAGTTTATGACAAGCATTACTGGGTGTTACCAGAGAGTCTGCTCTGGGGGAGTGTACTTTGTTCCCTATGTGATGTTGACCAATCTTATGCAGGAAATGTCATGCAGGTGTAAGAAGAACACGCCTTGCCCCCAGCCCTGATCTCTGCAGCTACTATGGCTGATAGTAGGGCATGCTCTTTTTTCTCCATGATGCCTCCTGCTTTTGATTAATTAACCTCATGCAAAAACACATTTCCCCTGAAGAAGAATCTCTGGTAACACCCAGTTGTGCTTATCACAAATAGTAAATTATGACAAATCAATCTTGTAAATTGCAAATTATTACCTAACCTGTACATGCTAATATCTCTACAGCAGAGATGAGAAATTAAAAGATAAAAAGCAGCTGTCACTTTATGGTGTAGACAGATTAACATGATAAAACTGGTGAAAGATCTTCTTTAATTGCACGATCAAACTACAATAAGATTTTTTTTTATATTCTACAGTCATGGCAACTCATATCAGGGTATGTGCACAGGTTCAGTGTTTGCAACAGAAAAATCTGCTACAAATACAGGAGTGTTGGCAGGAAAAGATGCATAAAATATGTGCATTTTTTATGATTTTGTCTCATTCATTTGAATAGGTGAAAAACACTGCAAAAACACTGAAAGAAATAATATGCTGCAGATTTTAAAGCAAAAAAAAAACGATGGTGGAATTGTCTTTTTTCACAATTTTTCCTCAATTAGTATTTTATTCCCATTTTTTTCAGTACACTATATGACAAAATGAATGGTATAATTGAAAAATACAGCTCGCCCTGTAAAAAAAAACCTCATAGGGCTATGATGATTGAAAAATAAATAAAAGCATAGATTTTGGAACAAGGGTTAGGAAAGACAAAAACACAATAAGGCCGGGATCACACATGCGAGAAACACGTCCGTGTCTTGCATGTGAAATCCAAGCTCTGGCGCCGGCACTTGGGAGCGGAGCGTGCGGCTCCATGTGTTCCTATGCGGCCGCACGCTCCGCTCCGAACTGCCAGCGCCAGAGCTTGGATTTCACATGCGAGACACGGACGTGTTTCTCGCATGTGTGATCCTGGCCTAAAGAAAAGCCTTCCAGTCAGGAAAGGGGCTAAAAAGGATGTGACATTTCAATGCCTTACTGTTTCCACCAGTGACAGTGTCCTATGGAAACTGTGAATTACAGTTTTGCCACCATATTGGATCAAGGGCTTGCTGAGCTGTCTGGATTGTGAGTGACAGCTCAACCGCCCAATCTGAGGCTGAGGTAGGAGTATTGTGAACGACAACTCAGGTGTCCTATCTGGCTGGGTCTGTGGGATTTCCTCCAAATTTCATCCATTCTTGGTGATTGCAGGACTATTTAGTACTCTGACAATGGCCAGACTATTGCCAATTGTAGCTTTGCTCAAGTGGTGTGTGTTTGCTCTATGCTCTTGTGCTCTGCAAGTTGTATTCTGATCTCTATTGGTGACCTTGGATTTACCTTTGGCCATCATCTGTTTATCTTACCCCTTTTTCTTTATCCACTGCTTGATATTCTGACTTCAGACTGTGGCCTGACTACTCTTTTGTATTTTCCCTGTGTCCATTTCAAGCCCTCTGAGGCCTCTTTCACACTTCCGTTTTTTACAATCTGTCATAATCTGTCAAAATGTTGAAAAGACGGATCATGTGCAGATTGTAAAAAACGGGTGCACTGGGTCCGTTTTTTTGACGGATCCGTCGAGGCTATGTGCACACGTTGTGTATGCGTCTTCGTCGCATTTTTCCGCTGTGAAAACGTATACACAACACAACTCAGGTTAAGAATAATAATAAAAAACAATTGTGATATTCTTACCTTCCGGCATCCCCGCTGCCTTCCCTTGGCCTTCCCAATGCTTGTGATGCTGCTGGCAGCTCACGTTCCCAGTAATGCCTTGCGAGCAATGACCTGTGATGACGTAGTGGTCTCACGAGGCCGCTACATCATCAGGTCATTTCACAAGGCATTCTTGGGAACGTGAGCTTCCGGCAGCATCGCGAGCATTGGGAAGGCCACGGGAAAGCTGCGGGGATGCCGGAAGGTAAGAATATCACGATTTTAATTTTTTAAAATTATTTTTAACATTATATCTTTTTACTATTGATGCTGCATAGGCAGTATCAATAGTAAAAAGAGAGAAAGAGAGTGAGAAAGAATTTCCCTGACGGATGCTCAGTTTCAAAAGACAGCATCCATCGCTGGATTCCTGCTTTTGACAGTCAGCGACAGATCCTGCGTCCATAGGCTTCCATTATAGCCAATGACGGACAGCGCAGGATCCGTCGCTGAGCGATTTTCCAACATACAGAAAAAATGTTCCTCTGTGCGTTGTCTCCGCCCGACGGACAGCAATTTTACAACGGATCCAGAGCACGACGGATGAAACGGAAGGCCATCCATCACAATCCATGGCTAATACAAGTCTATGAGAAAAAAACGGATCCAGCAGAAACATTTGCTGGATCCGTTTTTTTCACAAAACGAACCATTGTAATGGAAAAAGAAAGACAGAAGTGTGAAAGAGGTCTAAGGCTAGGTTCACATTGCGTTAGTGCAATCCGTTCAACGCATGCGTTAAATGGACTGCGTTAACGCAAGTGCCGAAAAAGATCACGTTATGCGATCGTGCTAGCACAGATGCTCTATCTGTGCTAGCAGTGACAGACCCGGAAACGCTGCAGCTTGCGTCCAAGGGTCCGTCACAGGATGACGGCACATTGCTAGCGCATGCCGATTATGGCATGCGTTGGCGATGCGCCTGATAATTGGGGTTAATGGCAGCATTAATGGACTACGTTACATCGCGTTATGCCATGGTGTAACGCAGTCCATCTACCAGGGTAGGTGGAGGGGCTTGGGAGGTGGCCTGCGCTAGAGCAAAACAACAGCCTTGAATTACATGCATCTGCTGGTCAGGAGTTAGATATTCCAAGCGTGTGAGGACTGCCAGAAAAAAAATATCATTCAGCGACCTACTTGCACCTGAATGCATCCTATCCAGGTGACTGCCGAGTTCAAGGATGCTTTTGTTCAACATGTTGAACCCAGCAGTCATTTGCTCGGCCAAAAATTTGATCGAGTTCTGGAAGGCTGCATTCGCATTCAGATGCAAGAACTCGGGTGCTGCCTCCCAAAACCTACAGGTGTTCTAGAGGTGGCGGCAGTGTCAGAGGGATGGAGTAAAGGGAAAGCTAACTCGTCACCAGCAGCTTCATGTGACGAAGTCTAACATGATGCTCCAGCGCTGGTGGATGGGGCTGAGGGACCAGAAGTGAGGGAAGGGTCAGACGAAGTGTCAGAGGGATCGGGTCTATCTACATGGTCCCGGGTGGCGGACTCCTGTCAGATCGCTCCAGAGGGGTCCACCTCAGCAGCAGGCTCCCCAGTGCTGCAGACGGTGCTGTCAAGGAAAAGAAAACAAAAAATTAATATATTGATATTGCATAGCCCTGGCTGAAACTCAAAAATAAGGTTAGATATGTAAACATTGTGACTTCATAAATGGGTTGTGGAATATTTACCTTCTGCTCACCATCGTCAGCTGAAGGAACGACAGGGTTCTTGCGTACTTGTAGTGGCTCCTGAGTTCTCCTGATCCACTCGGGGCTTGCATCTCCTTGTTGGACTCCCTCTTGAAGCGATCCCTGAGTGACTGCCACGGCTTCATTACCCTTTCACCTGGAAAGTGAAAAAACACATTTTGGTTATAACACATTCCGTCCTGCAACCTAAATTCCTGAAATGTGTATACCTATGCGCTTGAGTCTGCTGCCGAGGTTCAAGGTCCTCCCAATTGTCCACAACTATAAAACATACTTGCTCCTAGAGCCGACAGGTGATGAATTGATCAGCATGGCTGCGGTCAGCTATCTTCCACAGCAGCTCCCGCTCGCGTACTTCTTCGATGAGGCGGTCCCCCTCCAGACCCCACTCATCTCCATCCGAGTCGGGAGCACGCTGTGAAGACTGTTAAAAATAAACAAAACAGAAAAAATTAAACTGAAATCCACATATAATAAAAAAATAAGGTTACTTACTGTAGGCTGACCGCAGCGGCGATCACGACGCCGACCCTGGGGGGTGCTGGGAGGACATTGACGGCGATGGCCAGAATGTGCAGCAGACTAGAAAAAAAACATTATGTTGGATGTAGGCATATGTTTTGTGTGTACTTTGATGTATGATGATGTGTTTTTTATGTGTTGGGTGCACTGTGATGTCTGTAGGGACTGCTTCTGAAAAGCATACACTCTGCCGCTCTGGGCATTTCTCTACCCACCCGGTCTCTTTCTGGGAGGCCCTCTGCTGCTTCAGCTTCCTGTGAAAACATAATTAGTGCATATAGTGTTAACCAAAAATTTTACCTAGAACAAAAATAAAAAAATAAATTTTTCAATTACCTCAATTCACCGACGCTGTGAAGGAGGGCTCCCAGAAGAAGACATAATGGCTGTTTTTACATCTGCAAGTATAAAGACACTTGTTAGCAACTATACAAATTATATGTAAAGCTTTGTGTCCTTTAATACTTACATCAGGAGTTTTGATGCTGGCCTGCTCCCTGCTGGCTGGCCTGGTCCTTGCTGGCTGGCCTGGTCCCTGTTTGGATCTGCAAGTATAAAGACACTTGTTAGCAACTAACTCGTTTGCTAGAATGGAACCCTATGGCGCCAGATCCATCAAATGACAGAATCCGGAGACGGATTCCATTTTTTTAACTGAGCATGCTCTGATTTTTTGGGGATCCAATTAGCCGGATCAGCTAGTTAGATCCGTCAAAAAAACGGCATCAGTTTTTCGCAATCTGCGACGGATCCAGGTTTTTCAACATTCAACGGATTGTGACTTATGGCAAAAACCTGATGTGCGAAAGCAGCCTTAGTACTGACCCCAGACCTCTTAATTGTCCTGCCTCACTGGAAGTCCGTGAGTAGTGACTAGTGTCTCATTGAGTAATGACTAGAGTCACATTCCATTTGGACCAAATAATTTTTTTTCTCTATCTCCTATCAGTATTGATATAATTTGCACATTTTGCAATCTGGTGACAAATCTGACCCAGGTGGTTCAGGATTTGGCCAGGGAGTATCAGAAATTTGAAGTGTCACAGTCTCAGCTCCAGGGTCAGTTTTGTAGCATGATGGATGCTACTTAGAATCCTCCACTGCCGGCAGTAGCTATGACAGCTGTACCTTCTGATGAATAGTTGGGAGAAAGATCAGTTCAGGGTGTTCAGGGATAGCTGTAGGTTATTTTGCATCTTTAAACCCCAGTCTTCAGGGGATGAGTCCCAGTGGGTGAAAATAATCATGTTACTACTGCGAGGAAGCCCTCAAACTTGAGCATTCTCTTTTCTCCACAAGCACCAGAACAGTTTTTGGTTAATGCCATTTTACTGCATTAAGGTTAATTTATGGTGAACCTGACAGGAACCAGGTCTTGGAGGAAAATATTATACTTCTGACCATCTGCTTGAATTACTCCTTTTTCTTGATTCGCTACATTCCTGATACTCTGACCTTGGACTGTGGTCTGAGTCTGACAATGCTTTTTTCTTTTCCCTTTGTCTATAATGAGCACCCTTGCTAATGACCCCGGACGTCTTGACTGTCTTGCCTCACGGCAAGACTGTAAGTAGTGACACGCGTCACATTGAGCAGACACTAGTGTCACTGGAGATTGTAAAAATAGTTTTGCAAACCTTGGGTGGTTATCTCAAGACACAACCACTACAACGGCTTAAATAGCCAGCTGCCACAGCCCCATGGCTGGGGGAAAAGTCTGCCAGATGGAAGTTACCAAAAAAGGATAAAAATCTGATCAAAGAATATCAAAGCAAGAGTCTTTTTCCAGCAGCGCAGCAAATTTTTAAACATGTTTTTATCCTGTTTTGGTAATTTGAACGCCTTAATTAGAGATTTGTATACGTGTTACATTCAAACAATAACTCAATAAGATTGTGATAGCACAAGAAATATGGTGGAACACTTGGTGGCAAACCACGAATGATAAGAGACAAACAATGACAGCAGAGAAATAAGTAATACAAAAAGAACCTGGCACTCAACTTAAGTGTGAACAACTCCGCATTTTTAATGTAGTACAAAAACGTTTCGGTCTGAGAGACCTTCCTCAGTTGCGTACTTAAAGTTAGAGGCTCGGAATATTGCTCCTTGGTCAGAGTGTGTCATACAGCACCTATTCCTGTCATAACATACTTCTCACCTGACCGACAAGCGGTAGATTCCGCGTCGTTAACAGGACCCACAGCAAGCTAAGCCACTTACGACCTTCCATTCCTTACTATCAGTCTGGAAGGTTATACTTACGTAAAAGCCACCTAAGAACAGGTGCTGTATGACACACTGTGACCAAGGAGCAGTATTCCCGCCTCTAACTTTAAGTATGCAACTGAGGAAGGTCTCTCAGACCGAAACGTTTTTGTACTACAATAAAAATGCGGAGTTGAGTGCCAGGTTCTTTTTGTATTACACATGGTGTGGGAACCTACCTGTGCACCCTTAAAGTAGTGCTCACGTCTATTTCTTCTTCAGCAGAGAAATAAGGACTCATTAATTCTCCCATCCTAAGATCAAAATCATTTATTTTTATGATTCATTCACATCATTTGATGTCTACAAAGCTCCCTGCAATTCAATACATTTTCTCCCGGCCAATGATAGCATTGGGTGTGAATTACTGCCGCGATGTGAACTCTCATGTAAGTGAATGATGAAGTGATATTGTTTCCTATACACTGTGCAATAAGACTCATCATCATATTCTATGAGATCAGACATAGATGTATCAACTTTTTTATTAGGATGTGTCTTCTCTAAATATCTGCACTGGAGTCCAATCTGTACCTGTGGCAATTTACATACATATACATTACATACAAATAAAGACGCTACATACAAGTACTGTACACAGTGTGTAAAATGGCATTGCAATGTAACTGTAAATACTAAGTGCCACAAAGAATCTGTTCCTTGTGAAGTCAAAGTAATTACTTTCCATTGCGAAGGTCTGTAGAGCCCTGTTGGCTCCTAATAGATTAATAACGACTCATCTGAATAGATTCTGACAGAAGTGATTAGGCAATTGCCTTTAGTCCACATTAATATACTGAGGGAGCATTTTTCCCATCTGTACCAAGTTATAATATCACCTTATCAATTTACAGGAAGAACTGAATAAATGGAAATCTTGTTAAGGTGGGGTAGACAGGGACTTTTAACCACATCAATAGGATTTAAAACAAGAAGAAAGACATTAGTCGTACAGAAAATTTGGAGCTTATTTACACAATAGGGTAACCCTGTTGTGCAACCAATTATTTTTATGGCTTGTAAAAAAAATCCTGCCGTTTATTGTCTATAGCTCCTATGCAGACCTGTGTGTATCCATGGTTATAGAAAGCAAAAAGAACCTTTATAGTGTAATCTTGCAGTCATTTTACATTACACCTCTTTTGTTTGAGGCTGAAATGTTGTCCTCTGGTGAACACCTCATAAAATTATGGGAAGCCATGCTTAGGATTTGTTGATATAGAGTACGGTATTTTTATTTAAAGTAACTGTCATTTTAATTTTTATTTCATAAATCAGTGGCACACATGAAAATAAGAAACTTTGTAATATTTCTTGTCAGAGAAATCCAATTAGTTCTCTTCCTGGACTGGAAAGAAATATATCTTGGTACCGTGTTCCTGGACTGATCATTCTTTTTTACAAATTTTAAATTCCCTGGTAAAATCTGTCATCAGTGAATAGAGACTTTCCTATTACTGAGATAGGAGATTATGGTTGCTGCTAATGAGATTCTATGTGGATGGAAGAGGAAGAAAGGAGCTACATGCAAGAACTTCTCCATCCTCCTACCACTTCATCTACATAGAATCTCATCAGTAGCAACCATCATCTCTAGGGTTCATCTGGTTCAGCCGTACTTTAGTCCAAAGTTTGTTCGAGTACCAGAACAGAACTTCACTTGAACTTGACCATGAACCCAAATCCCATAGAATCCAATGGGGACCAGAACTTTGGTACTATAAATAACTACAATAGTCATAGTAAAAAGCTGCAAAAGGAAACCAAATAAGGATTTGAGCAGGACAATTGCCCTGCAAACAAATCTGCATAGGGAAATTACTTAAAATAACAAAGAATAAAAAAATAATAATCTTGAACCAGGAGCTGAAGGTCCAAGTGGAGGAAGGTAGCAGTGCCTTTAACTGTACTTGTTAATAAATAAGTACATTGAAAAAAAGGACGTGGGTTCACCCCTAGTTTTAATAACCAGCCAAGGGAAAGCAGACAGCTGTGAGCTGGTCTTATTATGCTGGGGAGGGCCCTATATTTGTAGCAAGATGGATCGAGCTAGTGGTCTCTCTTGTGGGTCCGGGCCGAAACTGTCGGGGCTGTCACCATTGTTGCCGGGGAAAAGACTTCCTGACTGGAGCAGACCTTGGCATCTGACTGATGGGGCAGATCGGGTATAAAAGGGACTGAGTGCGAGAGAACGGGGCTTTTGGGGGGTACCCAGCATGTGCGACAAGAGAAGGTTGACTCCCTCTCCGCTGACGGACGCTAATTGACAGGGCCGCATGATCTGACTACGGTCCCTGCTCAGACAGACCTTGTTTCCGAAAGGAAAATTTACATGCCGCCCTCTGACCCCGAGAGTGCTTACCCGACTGTGCCTCTGACAACTGTAGATGTACCGTGCAGTACCGATCCCGCGGTGCACGCTGAGTACAGGAGTGAGACTGCAGTCTACTCTCCTGTACTATGCACTTCACCAGCAGTGCTACAAACTTGCTCGCTCCAATAATAACGAAAAATTGGAGTTCATGTCCATAAATGTTAACAATTTTTACTGATATACACAAAAACAACCTAACTATAATATGAACAAATCACATTTAAATATACAGAATATAAGAGAAAAGGAGGGATGAAGGTAGCGACCAGATGGAACAAACACACAGCGTGGATACATCCGATGCCAAAAAATACTATCTTAAAGTGCATAGTGCAACTAGTAAATGGGCCTAGGAACAAGGCTCTGTAATGCTTCCATAATACATGTCAAATACTATACCAGGTACTCCGGGCCATGCGCAAAGGCTCCGGAAAACAGCATTCAAAGCTCACTATTGAACACAAGTGCGCCCATAGTCCTTACCCAATAAGTGGCAGTCAGGATCCCCAACGCTGTGGCCCCTTGCTCGCTCCACCTACGGCGCCATCGTGGGATTTTCCACTCTCCACAGTCCAGGAACCAGAGACTGATAAGTTAACTTGTCACTTGACCCTCTGCTATAACCCTGCTGTCGTTATCGTTTTTGTGTTGTTTACATATTGTTTCCCCATTCTCCCTGTGTAGAGAGTAAATGCTGAATTGGTTAATTATAAAGAATCCATTAACTCTTGCTCTGTTTCCTGCCTGTCACTGCAACCCTCGTTCCTGCTAATACATTACTTTTGGCGCAGTGGGCAGGATGCAGTCTAACAGCATGGAGGCAGCAGATCAAGCAGTTGGGGGTGGCCCCAGGTCCAGTATTTCCCTGGGGACAATGTTGAGCAATTTACCAAAGTTTATGGGAAATAGCACCATGTTTGAGGAGCTGGACTGAACGCATAAGGGGTATGATGAGAATGCACCCCATGACCCCTGCATTAGAAACTGAGGTGGCTATCATGGCATTAGATGGAGAAGCCAGGGACTCAGTTATGTTATGGCCCCCCATGGAGCCCCCACAGACCTGGGGGAACTGAAGACATGTCTCTTTAGCCGAATGCAGAGGGAGGGGGAGACTGTGACACAATATATGAACGAACTGCAGGAGTTACATACTACGATTGTTAGAAAAGATGATATTGGTATAGGCCCTTTGGACATAATGCTGCATGTCCTTTTAGTGACTGGCTTGCGGGACGCACTGACGAATGCGGGAGCATGTGTGGGTAAACCTTTGTATGACTTTCTCAGAGATCGGAAGTGAAGCGCGCATGCGTGAACAGGAGCAGAGGGTGACAGTCCCGTCGGGAAGTTTTGGAGCGCGGAGGTGTCCATGACTACAATCACTGAACCCCAGTGGGTGGAAGAATTGAGAAGAGAGCTTCTGAATATTAAGGGATAACTGACTGATGTCAAAAAGAAGATGGAGGATACCGCAAATCCACCAGGAGCTAAGGAAAGCCCAGAGTCCCGCCGTGATACCTGGATGTTTCGGCAGCCGAGATCCCTCACTTGTTTTAATTGTGGCGAGAATGGACACATAGCGCGGGAGTGTACACACCAGGGAAGGATTTTACCCTGACGTCTGTTAACTAGAAGGCTCCGGAGCCACAATAGGTACGAAGGAGTAGTGGAAGTCCCATGTTGTGAATTCTGTGGCAGGGCTCCCTCCTGTGGTCACAAGTGGTACTTCGGCTGATTCTCTCTATGAGCTTCCGTTGGTGGAGGAGAGTGGTACTGCGGCTTCTGAGTTTCCTTCCTCAGGTGATGTGGTGAAGTCTTTAGGTGCTGCTCTATTTAACTCCACCTAGTGCTTTGATCCTGGCCTCCAGTCAATGTTCTAGTATTGGACTTGCTTCCTCCTGGATCATTCCTGTGGCCTGCTGCTCTGCATAGCTAAGTTGCTCTTGTATTATTTTTGTTTGCTGTTTTTTCTGTCCAGCTTGCGTATTTTTTTTTTCTTGCTTGCTGGAAGCTCTGGGACGCAGAGGGTGTACCTCCGTGCTGTTAGTCGGTACGGAGGGTCTTTTTGCCCCCTTTGCGTGGTTGTTTGTAGGGTTTTGTGTTGACCGCAAAGTTACCTTTCCTATCCTCGCTCTGTTCAGAAAGTCGGGCCTCACTTTGCTAAATCTATTTCATCTCTACGTTTGTCTTTTCATCTTAACTCACAGTCATTATATGTGGGGGGCTGCCTTTTCCTTTGGGGTATTTCTCTGAGGCAAGGTAGGCTTATTTTCTATCTTCAGGCTAGCTAGTTTCTCAGGCTGTGCCGAGTTGCATAGGGAGCGTTAGGCGCAATCCACGGCTGCCTCTAGTGTGGTTGGAGAGGATTAGGGATTGCGGTCAGCAGAGTTCCCACATCTCAGAGCTCGTTCTATGTTTTTGGGTTATTGTCAGGTCACTGTATGTGCTCTGACTTCTATGTCCATTGTGGTACTGAATTACCTAATCATAACAGCACTGGAGGCCCAAAGTACTAATGATTCTCAATAGAGGGAAAAAAGAAGTTCTGAGACAATTTTTTTTTCTCTGCACTGTGTTTTGCCTTTTTTTTTCCCTAGACATTTGGGTGGTTCAGGACACAGGTGTAGCGATGGACATTAAAGGTCTGTCTTCATGTGTGGATCAGCTCACGGCAAGAGTACAAAATATTCAAGACTTTGTGGTTCAGAATTCTATGTTAGAACCAAGAATTCCTATTCCTGATTTGTTTTTTGGAGATAGAACTAAATTTCTGAGTTTCAAAAATAATTGTAAACTATTTCTGGCTTTGAAACCTCGCTCCTCTGGTGACCCAGTACAACAAGTTAGGATCATTATTTCTTTTTTACGTGGCGACCCTCAGGACTGGGCATTTTCTCTTGCGCCAGGAGATCCTGCATTATGTAATATTGATGCGTTTTTCCTGGCGCTCGGATTGCTGTACGATGAACCTAATTCGGTGGATCAGGCAGAGAAAAATTTGCTGGCTCTATGTCAGGGTCAGGATGAGATAGAGGTATATTGTCAGAAATTTAGAAAGTGGTCCGTACTAACTCAATGGAATGAAGGTGCGCTCGCAGCGATTTTTAGAAAGGGTCTCTCTGAAGCCCTTAAGGATGTCATGGTGGGATTTCCTATGCCTGCTGGTCTGAATGAGTCTATGTCTTTGGCCATTCAGATCGATCGACGCTTGCGTGAGCGTAAATCTGTGCACCATTTGGCGGTATTATCTGAGCATAAACCTGAGCCTATGCAGTGCGATAGGACTTTGACCAGAGTTGAACGGCAAGAACACAGACGTCAGAATGGGCTGTGTTTCTACTGTGGTGATTCCACTCATGCCATCTCTGATTGTCCTAAGCGCACTAAGCGGTTCGCTAGGTCTGCCACCATTGGTACGGTACAGTCAAAATTTCTTTTGTCCGTTACCTTGATCTGCTCTTTGTCATCTTATTCTGTTATGGCATTTGTGGATTCAGGCGCTGCCCTGAATTTGATGGACTTGGAGTATGCTAGGCGTTGTGGGTTTTTCTTGGAGCCCTTGCAGTGTCCTATTCCATTGAGAGGAATTGATGCTACGCTTTTGGCCAAGAATAAGCCTCAGTACTGGACCCAGCTGACCATGTGCATGGCTCCTGCACATCAGGAGATTATTCGCTTTCTGGTGTTGCATAATCTGCATGATGTGGTCATGTTGGGGTTGCCATGGCTACAAGTCCATAATCCAGTATTAGATTGGAAATCCATGTCTGTGTCCAGCTGAGGTTGTCAGGGGGTACATGGTGATTTCCCATTTCTGTCTATTTCGTCATCCACCCCTTCTGAGGTTCCAGAGTTCTTGTCTGATTACCGGGAAGTATTTGATGAGCCCAAGTCCGATACCCTACCTCCGCATAGGGATTGTGATTGTGCTATCGATTTGATTCCTGGTAGTAAATTCCCAAAAGGTCGACTGTTTAATTTATCTGTGCCTGAGCACGCCGCTATGCGGAGTTACGTGAAGGAGTCCTTGGAGAAGGGGCATATTCGCCCGTCATCGTCGCCATTGGGAGCGGGGTTCTTTTTTGTGGCCAAGAAGGATGGTTCGCTGAGACCTTGTATAGATTACCGCCTTCTAAATAAGATCACGGTTAAATTTCAGTACCCCTTGCCGCTGTTATCCGATTTATTTGCTCGGATTAAGGGGGCTAGTTGGTTCACTAAGATAGATTTTCGTGGTGCGTATAATCTTGTGCGTATTAAGCGAGGCGATGAATGGAAAACTGCATTTAATACGCCCGAGGGCCATTTTGAGTACCTAGTAATGCCATTCGGACTTGCCAATGCTCCATCAGTGTTTCAGTCCTTTATGCATGACATCATCCGAGAGTACCTGGATAAATTCCTGATTGTATACTTGGATGATATTTTGGTCTTCTCGGATGATTGGGAGTCTCATGTGAAGCAGGTCAGAACGGTGTTTCAGGTCCTGCGTGCTAATTCTTTGTTTGTGAAGGGATCAAAGTGTCTCTTTGGTGTTCAGAAGGTTTCATTTTTGGGGTTCATTTTTTCCCCTTCTACTATCGAGATGGACCCTGTTAAGGTCCAGGCCATCCATGATTGGACTCAGCCGACATCTCTGAAAAGTCTGCAAAAGTTCCTGGGCTTTGCTAATTTTTATCGTCGCTTCATCTGCAATTTTTCTAGTATTGCTAAACCATTGACCGATTTAACCAAGAAGGGTGCTGATGTGGTCAATTGGTCTTCTGCTGCTGTGGAAGCTTTTCAAGAGTTGAAGCGTCGTTTTTCTTCTGCCCCTGTGTTGTGTCAACCAGATGTTTCGCTTCCATTCCAGGTCGAGGTTGATGCTTCTGAGATTGGAGCGGGGGCTGTTTTGTCGCAGAGAAGTTCTGATTGCTCGGTGATGAAACCATGCGCCTTCTTTTCCAGGAAGTTTTCGCCTGCTGAGCGAAATTATGATGTTGGCAATCGAAAGTTGCTGGCCATGAAGTGGGCATTCGAGGAGTGGCGTCATTGGCTTGAAGGAGCTAAGCATCGCGTGGTGGTCTTGACTGATCATAAGAACTTGACTTATCTCGAGTCTGCCAAGCGGTTGAATCCTAGACAGGCTCGTTGGTCGCTGTTTTTTGCCCGTTTTGACTTTGTGGTTTCGTACCTTCCGGGCTCTAAAAATGTGAAGGCGGATGCCCTGTCTAGGAGTTTTGTGCCCGACTCTCCGGGTTTATCTGAGCCGGCGTGTATTCTCAAAGAGGGAGTAATTGTGTCTGCCATCTCCTCTGATTTGCGGCGGGTGCTGGAAAAATTTCAGGCTAATAAACCTGATCATTGCCCAGCGGAGAAACTGTTTGTCCCTGATAGGTGGATGAATAAAGTTATCTCTGAGGTTCATTGTTCGGTGTTGGCTGGTCATCCTGGAATCTTTGGTACCAGAGAGTTAGTGGCTAGATCCTTTTGGTGGCCATCTCTGTCGCGGGATGTGCGTTCTTTTGTGCAATCCTGTGGGATTTGTGCTCGGGCTAAGCCCTGCTGTTCTCGTGCCAGTGGGTTGCTTTTGCCCTTGCCGGTCCCGAACAGGCCTTGGACACATATCTCTATGGATTTTATTTCAGATCTTCCCGTCTCTCAAAAGATGTCAGTCATTTGGGTGGTTTGTGATCGCTTCTCTAAGATGGTCCATTTGGTGCCCTTGTCTAAATTACCTTCCTCCTCTGATTTGGTGCCATTGTTCTTCCAGCATGTGGTTCGTTTACATGGCATTCCAGAGAATATCGTTTCTGACAGAGGTTCCCAGTTTGTTTCGAGGTTTTGGCGAGCCTTTTGTGCAAGGATGGGCATTCATTTGTCTTTTTCCTCGGCTTTCCATCCTCAGACTAATGGCCAGACCGAACGAACCAATCAGACCTTGGAAACATATCTGAGATGCTTTGTTTCTGCTGATCAGGATGACTGGGTGTCCTTTTTGCCTTTGGCTGAGTTCGCCCTTAATAATCGGGCCAGCTCGGCTACCTTGGTTTCGCCGTTTTTCTGCAACTCTGGGTTCCATCCTCGTTTCTCTTCAGGGCAGGTTGAGTCTTCGGACTGTCCTGGTGTGGATACTGTGGTGGACAGGTTGCAGCAGATTTGGACTCATGTAGTGGACAATTTGACCTTGTCCCAGGAGAAGGCTCAACGTTTCGCTAATCGCAGATGCTGTGTGGGTCCCCGACTTCGTGTTGGGGATTTGGTTTGGTTGTCTTCTCGTCATATTCCTATGAAGGTTTCCTCTCCTAAGTTTAAACCTCGTTTCATTGGTCCGTATAAGATTTCTGAGGTTCTTAATCCTGTGTCTTTTCGTTTGACCCTTCCAGATTCTTTTTCCATCCATAACGTATTCCATAGGTCATTGTTGCGGAGATACGTGGCACCTATGGTTCCATCTGTTGATCCTCCTGCCCCGGTTTTGGTGGAGGGGGAGTTGGAATATATTGTGGAGAAGATTTTGGATTCTCGTGTTTCAAGACGGAAACTCCAGTATCTGGTTAAGTGGAAGGGTTATGCTCAGGAAGATAATTCCTGGGTCTTTGCCTCTGATGTCCATGCTGCCGATCTTGTTCGTGCCTTTCATATGGCTCATCCTGGTCGTCCTGGGGGCTCTGGTGAGGGTTCGGTGACCCCTCCTCAAGGGGGGGTACTGTTGTGAATTCTGTGGCAGGGCTCCCTCCTGTGGTCACAAGTGGTACTTCGGCTGATTATCTCTATGAGCTTCCGTTGGTGGAGGAGAGTGGTACTGCGGCTTCTGAGTTTCCTTCCTCAGGTGATGTGGTGAAGTCGTTAGGTGCTGCTCTATTTAACTCCACCTAGTGCTTTGATCCTGGCCTCCAGTCAATGTTCTAGTATTGGACTTGCTTCCTCCTGGATCGTTCCTGTGGCCTGCTGCTCTGCATAGCTAAGTTGCTCTTGTATTATTTTTGTTTGCTGTTTTTTCTGTTCAGCTTGCGTATTTGTTTTTTCTTGCTTGCTGGAAGCTCTGGGACGCAGAGGGTGTACCTCCGTGCCGTTAGTCGGTACGGAGGGTCTTTTTGCCCCCTTTGCGTGGTTGTTTGTAGGGTTTTGTGTTGACCGCAAAGTTACCTTTCCTATCCTCGCTCTGTTCAGAAAGTCGGGCCTCACTTTGCTAAATCTATTTCATCTCTACGTTTGTCTTTTCATCTTAACTCACAGTCATTATATGTGGGGGGCTGCCTTTTCCTTTGGGGTATTTCTCTGAGGCAAGGTAGGCTTATTTTCTATCTTCAGGCTAGCTAGTTTCCAGGCTGTGCTGAGTTGCATAGGGAGCGTTAGGCGCAATCCACGGCTGCCTCTAGTGTGGTTGGAGAGGATTAGGGATTGCGGTCAGCAGAGTTCCCACGTCTCAGAGCTCGTTCTATGTTTTTGGGTTATTGTCAGGTCACTGTATGTGCTCTGACTTCTATGTCCATTGTGGTACTGAATTACCTAATCATAACAGTCCCATAAATCTAGTGTCAAAGTGCCCTTTGGTCTGGACTGTAATAGATGGTCATGCAGTGCGTTGCCTGGTAGACACAGGCTCACAGGTGACTACGATGCCAGAAACTTATTTTCAGCAACATTTTCCGGAAGCAGGACGGCCTGAGTGCGGCCCCATGATAAAGTTAATGGCTGCCAATCAATTGCCCATTCCAGTCGATGGCGTGGCGTGGATGTAGAAATAAAAGCACACAATAACTGCCAAAGATTTGAGAAAAATCAAATGTGAAGCGATGTATATATATAACCCTACAGAACTGAAAATTATGTACACCAAAAAGAAAATAAATTGCACAAAAGAAAAGAAACAAGGTGCAATATATCATACATGGCAGTGCACCTTTAAGAAATGGCCTGAGATACTGAATAGGCTAAGGTGCACTATAAAAAGGGATAACAAATGCCATGAAAAATATGTGTAATTTTTAAATACCCCGGCATAAAGTGCAACCAGTGCTAAAAAGTGCAGCCAAGATATAAATATATATAAATATAAGGTGCAAATGTGAGGCCACCAACAGTTGTGCTGGTAACATATGAGTAGGTGCAGGTACCTGCAGAGTAGATACAGGCCACAAATGTTAACACATGAAATTTAATAGTCCATATTAGAAAGTAATGGGCCTGGAGCAGGTATTACCTGTGGTGCTGCCGTCTCTTGGATGTGCCACTCCCCGACGCGCGTTTCGGCATCAGCCTTCGTCAGGGGGTGGCGTCATCCAGCAGAGGAGAGGTATAAATAGGTGAAGCACGCCAATGAACAGAGGGCGTGGGTGTGTGGCGACGCGCACCGCTGTTAGAAATCTCCATGGCAACCCCCGCCGCCAGCCCATGTGATCCCCGACGCCGCGTACATATGATGCAGCGCCGAGGGACATGGAGCCGGAAAGCAAGGACGCCAGGGAACCAACAGCAATGCGCGTACCACCCCGCCCACCATCATTGGTTGAAAAAGGACATGGGACCCGCAGGTCCTAAAAAGTAAAGGAAAATGACAAGCAAAAGGTCCTGGAGATAATATAACAAAGCGGGCATGCTGTAAATCTGGGTAATTGAGAGAAAACTAATATGAGAACTAGCAATTAAATAAGAAAAGAAAATGGTAATAAAAGCATGGAATAAAATAAGAATATGGATAGATATAAGCATGGAATAAAATAAGAATATGGATAGATATAATTATAAAAGTGTAAGAATGTGTATGTGTATGTATATGTGAATAAAGAGTGGGGCAAAAAGAAGAAATGCCAGGAATGTGTGTAAATGACTATAAACATGTGTAAGTGAAAAACCAAAAAGAATGAAAAACCATGAATACAAATGTATAAAAAAACAGGATGAATGTCACAAAGGAGTGCATAATGGACATATACAATAGTGATATATATAAAGATATATATTAGTCGGGGTCGGGGTCATGTGAGACAAGAGAAAAAATAAAAATAATGAAAAAATAGATGAAAAAATACATGAAAAAATATATGTATATATCGTGATATAAAAGCTGTGGCAACAACAATAAATAATAGAAAACCATACTAAAGAAATAGTAAAAAATAACAACTAATTAGAATAAAAAATAATAAATAAAAAATAACTAAATAAAAAAAAAATAATAATAATAATTAAATATAAATAAATAAATAAATAAATAAATAAAAAGATGAAAAATGATAAAAAAAATAATAAATAATTAAAAATGAAGAATAGTAATGATAAAAAATAAATGAATAAAAAATGAATAAATAATAAGTAAATTGAGATAAATAAATAAATAATAAATAAATGAATAAAAATAAAAATAAAAATGTAAAGAAAATATAAATATATGCATGTATGTATATATAGAAAAAATATATACACAAAAATATATACAAAAACATATTATATATTATTGTTGATGCACAAAAATAGCAAATAAGACTACAGTAGTGCAATAAGTGAATAATTTCAATAGTCCATATATTTTTCTTCCTTTTCTTTTTTCATCACAGAGAGCCGGGAAAAATCCGCCGATTGTCTTCTCCAACCGTAATGAGGATATACGAATGGGCGAATATGGCCATGATCTTCGATGACGAAAACTGCCCTGCATGTCGGACCTTTTACAATGGAATTTTAGGTGAGTGGTGACTAAAAGATAACTGAAACAATAATAAATACCGTAAGTATGAGGCAATAAATAATAAATAGCGTAGGAACATGCCTGTGAAAAAAAGTAGAACACCAAAACCATAACAAGTATGTATATATATATATATATATACATACATACACACAATAAGTGCTACCTTAAAATCTTTAAAAACAGCTAAAAAGAATAAAGTTTATTAATAAAAACAACAATTAAAAAATATATATAAGAATACATCTAAATAAGTTACACATAAAACTCTGCGTAGAATAACATGGTGGAACAAGGTATCAAAAATAATAAATATTTATTTATAAGAATGGAACAAAGCTAATATTTTCATTTAGACCATGGGGTTGTATTGTATTAAGTGACCAGATCCATCTAGATTCCATTCGCGCCAGCTTCTGGCTAACATTACCTCCGCGCATGGATGGATTGATTTTATCGATGCCTCTAAATTTTAAGCCAGATGGATCACAATTATGGAACTGCCTGAAATGTTTTGGAATGGTTTTAAGGGTACACGGATCAATTTCATTATTCTGTGCGGCAATTATGCCATTGACATGTTCTCGTACCCTCACCTTAAATTGGCGGGTGGTAAGGCCAACATAAATTTTTGGGCAAGGGCATGTGGCGTAATACACCACTGCCTTAGTTTCATAATTGATGAAATGTCTAATAGTGAACTGTTTCGTCCCTGAAGAGTCGCTGAATGTATCGGTTTTTTCTATATTGGGGCATGCGTTACAATGACCGCATTGAAAGGATCCTTTCCTTGGTTTGATCTGTGAAAGAAAAGTTTTAGGACTACTCTCATAATGACTTCTTACCAATGTATCTCTAATATTTTTGATCGACGGAATGTAATGCTGGGTTGCTCATTATGATATTTAGAGAGTGTTTCATCCGCAAGTAGGATAGGCCACGCCTTCTCTAATACTTGTCTCATTTTTTGATTTTCTGAGTGGTAGTCAGTAATAAAGCGTACATTCATGATGTTAGATGGTTTGGGGATTGAATAGAGAAGATCATTTCTAGATGAATGTTTGGCTCTATTATAAGCTCTTTTTATGTTACGATGACTATAGCCACGATCCAAAAATCTAGATTTCAATTCTTGTGCCCGAATTTCAAAATCCTTGTCCGTGGAACATAGGCATCTAAGTCTTAAGAATTGACCTACCGGGATCGATTTGATTAAGGATTTTGGATGGGCAGATGAGGCATGTAATAGTGAATTGGTAGAGGTCTATTTCCGAAATATATCGGTTTGCAGAATGTTATCACTATCCCGTTTTACTATTACATCCAAGTATTCAATTTGAGATTTGTGATGATGATATGTCAACTGGATATTCAAATTATTGTCATTGAGGTGAGAAATAAATGAATCCAGCAATTCAATGTTCCCTTGTCAAATGAAAAAAATGTCATCAATGTACCCTGTCCAAAATAGGACACGGCACATATATTGATGACTGTCTGACATAAATAGGTCCCTCTCCTACAGCCCCAGAAATAGATTTGCATATGCAGGCGCATATGTTGCGCCCATTGCGGTACCCTGGAGCTGTAGGTAGAGGGACTCTTTAAAAATAAAAAAATTGTGTTTCAGACTGAATTCCAAAATTTCAATAATGAAATCATTCACAGTGGCAGGGTAGTCAGATGTAGTAGGAAACCATTTCATTGCATGTATGCCGTCTGTGTGTTTTATACTGGTATATAGGGATTCAACGTCACACATGACTAGAATCGTATCATCTTCGATGTGTAGACCGTCGATTTTTTTCAAAAAATCCCCTGTATCACGTGTGAAAGAAGGTAGACATTCCACAAGAGGTTGAAGTTTGCAATCAATAAATTTGCCCACATTCTCTACTTAATTACGATTGCCGGAGACGATAGGTCTACCAGGAGGTGACTCAGGGTCTTTATGCACCTTTGGAAGTAGGTACAATGTGGGTATACATGGTTCCTTGACAATGAGGGCTTGGCAGAGTTCAATAGATATAATACCTTCACTATTGGCCTTATTCAAAATGGAATTTAACTCTGATATAAAGGTAGACAGCGGGTTGAAGGTGAGTTTTTTGTAACAGGTTTTATTTTTTAACTGTCTGAAAGCCTCTGCTTCATACATAGTGGATGGCCAGATGACGATATTGCCCCCTATGTCTGCCTGTTTTATTACGACCCCAGGTAAACTACTCAATTTCCTAAGGCTTTTACGTTCTTCAAAATTTAAGTTCCCATTGACAATATGACGGGGAATCTTTTTTAATTTTTCACTGACAATTTTGATGAACAAGTCAATGTTCGAACAAATAATGAAAGGGGGAAATTTCTTTGAGCGTGGTGCGATACACGGTGGAATCTTACCTCCTTCTGGTAAAGAGTTCTCTTGAGCCAATTCGTTTAGGGCTTGTAATGCCGTTTGTTCTGAGTCTATAGGGAATAATTCATAAGTAGCCTCATCATGAAAATACTTTTTGAACATAATGGATCTTGCAAAAATGTGCAAGTCCTTTATTGCAGAAAACGGATCAAATTGAGAATCAGGGCAAAATGAAAGACCTTTATGTAATACATTGAGATCGATTTGGGACAAGGAATGGGTACTAAGGTTAATTACCTTTAAACAGTTGTCATCTGAGTAGTCAAAATTGTGTTGTAGGGTGTATTGCGCAAATGTCATTTACGTTTAGACGTATCCTTATACGATGTTGATGATGAAGCTGAAGCGTCGGAGTACTCACTCAACGACGGAGTGGATGATATAGATGTGATCCGAGTACGAGGAGGATCGAGGGTAGAAGGTCTTTTCCATCTATATACTCTATTCATTTGAACGTCTTTTTGATCCCGGGATAGTTTACTAGCATGATTGTCCTGGATTTCTTTTACCCAAATGTCCAACTCCTTATCCATGGCCAGATTAATTAATTGGAAATCATCTGTTGATAATTGAGTTTTTGCTAAAGTGTACGTATTCTCCAATTGTTGGTCAATGGACTGGATACTCTTGGTATTTAAATTGATTAAAAATTCCATGAACTTTTTAGATGTATTGTTACAAACATCCTCCCAACATTTTATGAATTCATCATCTTCTATAGGGAGCGAGGGTATCACTTTGACCCTTAGACCCCTAGGAATTAGGTCTTTAGTGATGTAATTCTGTAGAAACGCTTTGTGCCACCACAAACGCGTACGTTTGTGTAACAATCTCTTAATAGAAGTATTAAAATCAGTAGATCCTAGGCCACCAGGGCCATTGGAATCAGACCCACCACTACCAAATAGTTGATTAATACGGCCCAGCCAGGATTGTTCCTTGGCTTTGAAGTCCATAGCCGGAGAGAAAAACACCTGTGCGAAACACAGCAAATAGAATTAAATAAAGACTCAAGGCAAGGTATACGTAAATTCCTAATGCTCTTAGTGTAATAGTAGATATAAAATATACAATTTGCATATATGGTTTATATGTATCCCATAATGGACGAAATAGAGGATAAATCGGAAGAAAATATGCAAAAGAAAAAAGAACACAAAAACCGAACTAATGCCCAAATGATAAATTTAAATAAATTTATTTTTTAAGTAAGTACACCAAATGGTAGGGGGGAAAGAAAACCAAAAAGAAGGCACAATACCAAGAAGACGGGGCAATAAACAGTCCTGCTACAATATGATGAAAGAGTGGTACAGATTTAAATATGTATATATATAACCCTACAGAACTGAAAATTATGTACACCAAAAAGAAAATAAATTGCACAAAAGAAAAGAAACAAGGTGCAATATATCATACATGGCAGTGCACCTTTAAGAAATGGCCTGAGATACTGAATGGGCTAAGGTGCACTATAAAAAGGGATAACAAATGCCTTGAAAAATATGTGTAATTTTTAAATACACCGGCATAAAGTGCAACCAGTGCTAAAAAGTGCAGCCAAGATATAAATATATATAAATATAAGGTGCAAATGTGAGGCCACCAACAGTTGTGCTGGTAACATATGAGTAGGTGCAGGTACCTGCAGAGTAGATACAGGCCACAAATGTTAACACATGAAATTTAATAGTCCATATTAGAAAGTAATGGGCCTGGAGCAGGTATTACCTGTGGTGCTGCCGTCTCTTGGATGTGCCACTCCCCGGTTGATTTCTTCCTTTCTGTCCTTTCTCTGTTCTCTGTCCTTTCCTTCACTATTCTCAGCCCCAGGTCGGACAGTATCTTCCAGTCCCACAGAATCTGATCCATCCTGAATTCTTGCCTCACATGGGGGAGTCCTACACCGCTTTGCCCCGGTTCCAAGAACTGCCACCAAGGCAAAGATCTGCCACATCTTATGTGTACTACCCGTGCTGACCTGTCTTCTCTCTTTATAGGGACAGATTTCTATCAGCCACATCCGCAGCGCTTCTGTGCTACTTCTGGCCAGGCAGCCCTGTGAGCTACACGGGCGCCCAGGTCCCAACCGACTAAAACCAGGAAGCTTAACTATTCTTATTCCCACCGTGCCCCTCCTTCTCTAACTATATACTATAGTGCCCCACTCTAGTGGCCAATTATGGACACTATGCCCCTAACACTATACTGGGCCAGGGGACAAACTTTCCCTATAAACTACCGTATTTCTCAGCGTATAAGACAACTGGGCATATAAGATGACCCACAACTTTTCTGGGGTCATCCTATACACTGAGTGTTGTCTTATACGGCGTGTGAAGGGAGCGGTCCCGGATGGTTCACAGGGTCTGGAGGTAAGGAGACTCTCCTTCAGGCCCTGGGATCCATATTCGTGTAAAAAAAAGAATAAAGATAAAAAATATGGATATACTTACCTTCCGACGGCCCCCGGAGTTCTCCCGACTCTCCGCGATGCATGAAGCGGCTTCCATTCACAAGGATGTATTGCACACTGCAAGGGACCTCTGTGACGTCGTGGTCGCGTGACCTTTCCGGATGTGGGGGAAAGAGGAAAATTGACAAGAGATGTCTTTGAAAATTGGTGCAAATGGTGTAAAAAAACAAACATTCAAAGACCTGAAGTCCAACCTTTAACTCTCTGGGGTCTTGTTTTCAACAAGTGCCATATGCCACACACTAAACCAAGCAGAACTTTATGGGAAAAGGCCAAGGCGGAAATCATTGTTGAAGAAAAGACATAAAAAGGAACAACTGATCTTTGCCAAAAAGTATCTTAACAAACCACAATCCTTCTGGTAAAATGTTCTGTGGACTGATGAAATAAAATAAAATAATATTAATAATGAATAAAATAGAATATATTTGCAATGCAAATCAACAGTTTGTTTACATATAACACAATGAAGCTTGTAAGGAAAAGATCACCCTATCAACAGTTAAGCATGGCGGAAGATCCATAATGCTGCATCTGGTAATGGTGGCCCTGACCATATCACAGGAATCATGAAATCAGAGAATTATCAAAAGATTTTAGAATTAAATATTCTACCCTTTCTAAGAAAATTTGGTTTGAATCGAAGATCATGGGTCCTCCAGCAAGACAATCACCCAAAGCACAAATCCAAAAGTTTACAGGAATGGCTGACAAAGAAAAAATAGACTACTTTAAAATGGCCAGCAATGAGTTTTTACTTCAATCCCATTGAAAATCTTTGAGGTGACCTGAAATCTGCCATTGGCAAAAATAACCCTTCAAACATTCAAGAGCTTGGACAAACTGCAAAGGAAGAGTGGGAGAAAATGCCAGCTGAGAAGTGCAAGAAGTTTATTGATGGCTACAAGAAACATTTGGAGGCTATCATCATATTTTTGAGTAAAATGCAAATTGTTCTTTTAGTCTATAAACTTCTGACAACATGTCTCCAAATTTCCATGCAATACATTTTGTATTTTTTTCGGAAAAGGAGAAATGGTAAAAATTGAAAAAAAAAAATCCAGTGCTTTCAGACCTCAAATAACGCAAAGAAAACAAGTTCATAATCATTTAGAAACAACAATACTAATGTTTTAACTCAGGAAAAGTTCAAAAATCAATATTTTTTGGAATAACCGTGATTTTTAATCACAGCTTTAAGCATTTCTTGTTTGATGGCTTGTGACTATCCATCATCCTCTTTATTACATTCCAGAGGTTTTGAATGGGGTTTAGGTCTGAAGATTGGGCTGCCCATGACAGGGTTTTGATGTGTGGTCTCTTAATTTTTGCCAGAGCCGTATATACTGTGTATAACTTTGGTACATTTTCATTTATTTCTGAAGATATTGTACAGTCTATGAAAAAAATGAAGGGGTGCTAATGGCATTGATCAGTACTGTATATAAACCTCTCAGCGACCTTGGCAGTAGACAGAGGACCAGACAATGGAGAAAAGTGAGCCATTTTCAAGAAGCGGTCTACCATGACCCAAATCAAGGAGCAACCAGAGGTCACATGCAAATCTGTAATAAAGTTCTTTGCAGTGTGCTGCAACGGAGCTGAAGGAAGAGGAGGAAGAAGAAGATGATGCCCGAACAGGAGATACTTGGGGGGTCTTGTTACAAGCACAGGAAGGGCAGGCAGAAACATATTCAAGAATATTCTTTCTCATCATAGGCCATCAATAATGATGAGAAATGAGTTGAGTAGTTTTTCTCTGACCGGCATGACAATCCAAATTTGAAGCGTGCTCTCACTGCAGAATTCGCTTCTTATCAGATTTCAGCACTAAAGTCTTCCAGGGAGGAATCCTAGACAAGTTCACCGGAGCCACAGTCACCATCCTGGAGGGTTTAATAATATGCAGGGGTTCTTCCCCTTGGTCAAGAGATTGAAAGATCCTAGAGTGGATATCTGCCTTGACGCTCTTGTTAGCTGGACACATATGAGAACCCTCCGGGCCACGTAATAAAGAATAAACTGGCGGTAATAATTGGCAAATCCTTGGAACCGCTGTATAGCCTCAATGCCATCTGGACATTGCCAATTGAGAATGGAAGACACCTTCTCATGATAGAGAATGCGCTGCTGAAGGCAGCCATTTTCCCGAAGTTCACTGAGGTGCAAAGGAGGGAAAATTACATTTTAAGAAAACCCAGAGCCCATGCAGTCTCGTACCAATGAACACCCTCCACTCCCATCCTGGGGCATGCACTACTCTTGCCGCTGACAACAAAGCCTACTGGGACCCTGCTTCGCAGCAGCTGCCCCCCCCCCCCATACAGATTATAAGATACACCCCGATTTTCCCTCAAAATTTTGGGGAATAAAAGTGCTTCTTAGAATCCAACAAATATGGTCCATGATTTAGCTATTAAAGTACTGTGCAATATAGAGGCTTGTGTGTATGCCTTGTGTGAAGAAACCTAAGAAGAAGACAAGAAAGTTTTGTAATTTCTTAAATGATCTTAATAGGTACATTTTAGGATTTGGACACCTTTGGGAGCAATTTTTTTTCTTGACATATAATGGTGACGCTTATTTTTATGCTTTGTGTAAAGTAACCTGTTTTCGTTGATGTCTCATTTTAGTTGTTTGCCATCTTCATTTAGTCTTCCCATTCTATTTATGAGTCTCATCACATTGCTCTTGCTTGTCTAGGGTAGCCAGTGATGCATCAGTAATATAAAACCGCTGTCCCCTTAAACTGTAGAGTCTCAGTTGCTGTTCTAGGTTATCTTTCATGACTCCTGCTTGTGGTTTCTGCCTGTCAGCTCTTACTTGTGTGTGTATCTGTAAATTTCCGAGAGCGGTAGTTGCGACAGAGTTGCTGTTTGGTTGTGCTCTGGTACTTTATAGACAAGGTGAGTTCCAGTGTGCTGTAGTGTGAGGGGTGCACAACATTCACGTCCTCTGGAGCCGCCACACACAATGCATGGGACACCAAGTTTTTTGTAACAGTCAAAATTTTACTAAACAGTCCAAGTTCATAAAGTGGGCACAAGTGGGATATGGCACAGCTATTTGCATTTCCTTCCTCCTTAGTACAACTCCTCTTTGTCTTGCCATCCATTTGTCCCCCAGCCCGCTGTCTGCATCAGCCTCAGGGATTCATTGTCCACTCTGGCAGTGCACCCAGTACTGACCACTCGCCCCCCACACGTTGGTCCACGACCACCGACCTTGTGATGTCAGAAGAGCAGGGCTGCATGTGGTACCTGGCCCAAGTCCTAGGCTCTAGATTCTGTTGGATTGTCCCTCAGGGACCTCCATTTTGCTTCCCACTGCCTTGAAAGTTTGGCGGATACTGCCTCTAGCAACTCACCCTATCTGAACTTAAACTCCACTATACATTTCACTAGCTGACACTGAACTCTCTATAACCAGGAAGTACCCCTTCCTATCAGCACCAGTGCCAATCCACAGAGTTAATCCTAATCTTAACCACTTCCTAACTTACATGCCAACCTATTATCCTTATGCAATATTCCATGCTGTTCTAAGCTTATCCATCTATAATATAATGGTAGGAGCGTCACTCTGTCCGAAGCCTTTATAGACTGCACAAGCGTGACGCTCCTAACGTTAGATTATAGACACAGTGTCCGTATTCAAGAAAAAATGGCGCCAGAAAGTGCAGACTACGCTGGCGCTAAAATTTGTGTCACAATCCCGCCCATATCACTTAGTTTCCACCTCCACAGTGTCCCCACACCCCCTGATTCCGGCCCATAAATGTCCCCCTGCTCCCAGAATCAGGGGGCATGGGGACACGGTGGACACGATCCCGCCTTAATGACGTTGCAGCAGATCATGCCACAGCAATTACTTACGCCTCCTGATTCCGGCGCATGAATGTCCCCCTGCTTTATTGAATACATACTACAGTGTGTCTTCCAGAAAATGGCGCTGGAAAGCATGGACTGTGCATGCGCCGATTCCGGGAGCAGGGGGACATTTATGAGCTGGAATCAAGGGGCGTGGGGACACAGTGGACACGATCCCTCCCTCATGACGTTGTGGCAGTTCATGCCACAGCAATTACTTACTTAGGCCCCCTGATTCCAGGGCATGAATGTCCCTCTGCTCCCAGAATCAGCGCCTGCACAGTCCGCACTTTCTGGCGCCATTTTCTTGGATACTGCAGTGTGTCTTCAAGAAAATGGTGCCGGAAAGCGCAGACTGCACAGGCGCCGATTCAGGGAGCAGGGGGACATTTATGGGCTGGAATCAGGGGCCGTGGGGACACGGTGGACACGATCCCGCCCTCCTGACATTAGTTACATACATCTGAAGAGACACTGCTGCGCGGACTGCGCATGCGCCGATTACTGCGTCACAATCCCGCCCTCTCATGATGTCGTGGCATTTCCGCCCACATTAATGATTTTGTTACAGATATCAGGAGCATGTGTAAGAATATCTACACTATACAATACGTCAGCAAAGCTACCAAGTAACTTTCTAAAGAATATATAACACACGTCTGTGGAGCAAGGCAGCCACTTTCAACTCAATACCACCACAGTGTCTGTTGCCATCACTGATTAAAATGGGGGCGCAGGATGGGAGCAGCACATGACAGAATGGGGACCATATACCAATATAAATGCTCGCCACCCGGGCGCAGAACGGGTTCAATAGCTAGTATGCTATATTTACATTACGCATTACTACCTTATACTGTACATCACCATAATATATTACATTAGACACACGTTACTATCACATATAAAACTGCATGATGGTATTCAGATGGCATGAACAGGGTAAGACAGTCCAAATCCCTCCATATCTGCATCTCATACAATAAACTGAGTATTCTGTGCACAGCACTGAAGGACAAGAAGTCTATTAGTTTACTAGTATATTAACAGAGTTTTCCAAGTGCAGAGAATCATTGTATGGACTCAACTGCTAAATAATTGCACACGTAAATAAAGACCAAATGATAAATTAAGCAGCAAGGGGGCATATAGGGGAACAAGGAGGTTGGGGTTTTGTGAGTAAAGGTACCGTCACACATATCGATATCGTTAACGATATCGTTGCTTTTTGTGATGTAGCAACGATATCGTTAACGAAATCGTTGTGTGTGACAGCGACCAACGATCAGGCCCCTGCTGGGAGATCGTTGGTCGCTGGGGAAAGTCCAGCACTTTATTTTGTCGCTGGATCTCCCGCTGACATGTGTGTGACGCTGATTCAGCGATGTCTTCACTGGTAACCAGGGTAAACATCGGGTTACTAAGCGCAGGGCCGCTCTTAGTAACCCGATGTTTACCCTGGTTACCGTTGTAAATGTAAAAAAACAAACACTACATATTTACATACCGGGTGTCTGGTCAGGTCCCTCGCCGTCAGCTTCCCGCACTGACTGGTGAGCGCCGGCCAGCCGTAAAGCACAGCGGTGACGTCACCGCTGTACTTTACGGCCGGCGCTTAGTCAGTGCGGGAAGCTGACGGCGAGGGACATGACCAGATACCGGGAATGTAAGTATGTAGTGTTTGTTTTTTTACATTTACAACGGTAACCAGGGTAAACATCGGGTTACTAAGCGCGGCCCTGCGCTTAGCAACCCGATGTTTACCCTGGTTACCCGGGGACTTTGGGATCGTTGGTCGCTGGAGAGCTGTCTGTGTGACAGCTCTCCAGCGACCAAACAGCGACGCTGCAGCGATCATCATCATTGTCGGTATCGCTGCAGCGTCGCTTAGTGTGACGGTACCTTAAGGCTCTAAGAACTGCCAAAGGGGATTTGCTATGTTGTAATGTCACCTTGTAGGAAGATTTAGACTGACAAAACAACCTGACAATATGAACAATGATCCTAAGGCCATTTTTGCCAAATAAGCTTTTCCACTTCCTCCTTTGTATTTTTTTAAGTTTTACATATTTTTTTCTGGAACAACATAATTTTGAACTTGAAAAAATTTGACAGTATGCAGCGCCCCTCTAGACTGCAATGACCCTATAAATAGCCTCTATTTATAATGCAGTAGGGGGTATATGAAGAAGCGGCGCTAGTGCGAATGGATATGAGCAGCTGCAGGTAAATTGTTTTTTTGGCTCCCACTGCGATCCGTAGTATCTTCAGGGGCACCACATGACTGATGATCATGTAACCCGAACGTCACCGCAGGTCCTGCAAAGCATCGCATTAGGATCTTCACGCATAGGCCGCGCGAGCACTCGTCACCGACCGGGATGGTGCTCGCATAAGCCGCCGGGAAGCCACCAGCAACATCTTCCTAAAGCTAAGTAACCTGCAATACTACTTCCTAGGAACTATGGACAATTGTTAAGCACTTATTGATATTACAGGTATCCAACTGAGACTACATATTTAATCAGAACGTCCACATCCAAATATACTCACCTGCTTGGTATACTACCTGGGCTCAGTTTGGGTAGTCCACTGGTGTTATATTAGTTAAGACACCTCCTAATCACAGGATTGTATCTCTATATTATTTTTTTTAGATAGTTTTTTAACAAGCAGCGTCACGGCACTTCCTGGAGCATAAGGAAGTGTCACTGTAGTATCCTAGCTATATTTTAAAAAGAAAGCATTAACTGAGACCACCTTTTCTTCTCTTTTTTAATCACAGTTTCTATTTCCACTCGATCTGGTCTGAGAATTGTACACATTTTTCATTGAGCAATTTGATTACGTCCCTCACCTAACAGGTAAACACATGCTGAGATTGTTTGAATGATGTGCCTTTAGCATATAGCGTAGGTAAAACATATTATATATATTATTTTTCTATTTATAATGCAGTACCCCTATAAAATTGTGGAGTTGGGCCTGTGCAGATGAGCACATTTTCGGTGTGAGTGCAATTCAACAAAATATCAGATCACACCAAAACCAATGTTAGTCTGTGGGGTCATGCACATGTTCTATTTTTTCCTTGGACAGAAACTATCCAAGGAAAAAAATCGCTGCATGCTCGAGTTTGATTCGATATTCAGATTGCACTTGGCTAGTCAATGAGTCCGTGGAAAACATTGTACTGCACTTGAATGACATCAAATAGAAAAGATGTAGAATTTATTTTCTACATTTTCTCCTCATACGAGAGAATTAGATCGCACTATTCTGACGTTCTGATCAGAGTTTAATCAATGTTATTTGCATAATAGGATGAGAGAATCTACAGTAGTGTACACCTGCCCTATTACTGAGAATGGAGCTAGGTGCTGAAGTAGTGGAAGTGCTTTGTCCCTCCCAGAACACTTGAAGCCTAATTTGCATATTACTTAGGAAGTAAATGTCTCTTTAACAGAGCAAAACGTTTTTTGATAATAAAGAAATGGATTCACATGTGTTCTTACACACACGTAATTGGTTTGGAAAGGATAGGATGAGCTGACAAAGTCCCTTTAACACCAAGGACACAGTTAGTAAACCAAAAATTTATTTCAAACTTGGCCTTTTTCTACAGATTATTTGAATTTCTCACTTAGAATGCTCTTGAAATGAACAAAATACAAGGAAAGAAAAGATGTACGGCAAAAAAAAAAAAAAAAGCGAACAAAGAGAATTGGTTGAGGTGGAAATGCTAGGAAATCAATCTCCATGAAACCCAGATGTAAAGATAATTAGCTTCGATTATCTAACATCTGGTCTAACATATACAACACCCAGAAGGAGGTAGAGGGAAAATGGGTGATAGTTTGTCAGGTGCAAAACAAATCTACAAATAAGCATTGCATTTAAAGAGACAAAAATCAATATAATATGTGATCAATACATCAGTGTTTTAAATGTTCTACAGATTGTGCATATTTTTACTGAAAATGGTCGGTTCTGATCATAAACTGGAGATGAAGGAACACTGCAGGCAAAACTTTATTGTGCCTAGTACAGGTCCTAAGAGAGGGAGCACAGCACCGGGATTCTCTGGTGTTCTTTGAATCCTTAAGTCACGCATTGTCACCTCAGGCACTGCACCAGGCATAAAGCAGTTTATCATTTTTGCCTGGAGTGCTCCTTTAATTAGCTAATCGCCAATACACAATAGAGTAATATTATGAAAAGATTGATCAATCCAATGTCTACTCAACACTAATACAGGAGATTGTTGATGGCAGATTTTGAAAAAGTTCATTAATAATGTCTGCAACTTTTTTTCAACATATTTTTTAATACAATTGAATAAAAAGTTTTGCCCATCACACCAATCATATTTACAATAATTAAATATTACTAAAGACTCACTTGGACATGGGTAAGTCTAGCGGATGACACAACATACAACTATGACGGGATGAATGGGATGGAAAAAGGGAGAGGAGGCCCTGAAGGTAGGGAGCAATGGAATGGACACCTCCTGACACCAACTTGTGCCTGTCACTAAACTCCCCTAATGCCCTAAGTGGGTCCTCCTCACTTCTTCCCCCCGCCATCACGTGTCTTGTCCCCGATTGTCTCCACAATGTACCCTGGCTAGTGCACTGGCCAGCAAGGATGGTAGCCTCACCACTGTGGATATTAAAACACAGGGGAAGAGACAAACACAAGACAGACTGAGAAAAAGGGGCAATACTCAGCTTCAGGCTGTGCTGCCAAGCTCCACAGCAGCATAGAAAACAGCACCAGGAATCTGAACTTCCACAGCTACAGCAAAAACAACAACACAGAGACCAATATCACCTTGTCAGTTTGTTATTCATTCTTTTGCCCTTTCTTGATAAGTTTCCTATCCAACTAACATCCATCTTGTCCTTCTCCGCATACACATTCAATACTACCAAAGAATAACAAATGTTCTTTAGTAGGAGAAAGCAGAGGTCTCTATTTTATATGGACTCTTATTACATTGATGTGCACAGAGCATTTCATCCCGTGTTTGCATGTTCACTAGAGATGAGTTAATCTGTTCTAAGCAAACTAAACTTGCTGCAAATTTATCTAAAATGTTGATTTGTTCAAATCAGGCAGTCACCATATTTATGTATTCTTTTTAGAGTCAGAAAGTAGGTAAAAAAATAAAATAAAATCTTATTGTCACCTCGCTCCTCAACTGTCTAATGGTGGCCAAAGTATGACAGTGCGGGGAGCGGTGATAGTGGGACAGAAGACTGATCATGTATAATATTTTTTAAGCCCTCCATTTGTTAAGTTCTGGGGTCTGAAAAGACCTCAGAGTATAATAAGCATATTTTAGTGGCAACCAGGACACTTTGATTTTAATCAAATTTTGCTACCAAAATTCAGGCAAATTTGCGAAATTCAAATTTCGTCTGATTTGCTCATCTCTGTTATTTACACTAAGTAGTTATGAAATATCAGTTTTTCAATCTTTTTAGCTAACCCCTTATTTAAAGATGATGCTGAAAGGGAGAAAATACACAATTCCTCAATAACAGTGCCTCTAAAAACAAACCAGCCACTCTAATGGCAGACCCTATTCCCCAGTAAGTAACTGGCAGCACTATACAGAACCACTAGTGAGTCTCCCGCAGGCCTTGGACAGACACAGTTACTGTTGCCTTGGCAGACGGCACATGGCCAGCAGGAGGGTTTGTATTAGATGGATGAACTCTGGGAAACAAGAAAATTGTCCCACTTACAGAAGATAATGAACAGAAAAGTGATACGGCGGAAGCAATTAATCCTAATCACTTAGAAGACAATGCAATTCAATTACCGTTTCTTTGAGGAGCTAAAATCCTCCAATTAATGTTAATAGGATTTTTTTCTCTCATGATTGTAGATAGCATAGCACACTTCCAGTCTTCTTGTGCAGATAAGGAGAAACACAGGCCGCCCCGCCTCTCCTCTATCTCGCTGCCTCCTTCCTACTGTCTTTCTTTTCAATAAGTTGTTTTTCCAGAGTAATTACCTCTGGTTTAGACTTAACAGATCAAGCACGATCGGACTTACTAATGTGGCATTAAAAATGCTGAGATTGAAAATGTCTTGATTTATTTAATATTAGAATCTATTGAAATTTTGATTCTTTCTACTGTAAAAAAAACACATGCAATTTAAGTATCGCTAAGGGTACCGTCACACTATACGATTTACCTACGATCACGACCAGCGATACGACCTGGCCGTGATCGTAGGTAAATCGTAGTGTGGTCGCTGGGGAGCTGTCACACAGACAGCTCTCCAGCGACCAACGATGCCGAGGTCCCTGGGTAACCAGGGTAAACATCGGGTTACTAAGCGCAGGACCGCGCTTAGTAACCCGATGTTTACCCTGGTTACAAGCGTAAAACTAAAAAAAAACAAACAGCACATACTTACATTCTGGTGTCCGTCAGGTCCCTTGCCGTCTGCTACCCGCACTCACTGACTGCCGGCCGTAAAGTGAAAGTGAAAGCACAGCCGCTGTGCTCTGCTTTCACTTTACGGCCGGCAGTCACAGTGCGGGAAGCAGACGGCAAGGGACCTGACGGACACCAGAATGTAAGTATGTGCTGTTTGTTTTTTTTTAGTTTTACGCTTGTAACCAGGGTAAACATCGGGTTACTAAGCGCGGCCCTGCGCTTAGTAACCCGATGTTTACCCTGGTTACAAGCGAACGCATCGCTGGATCGCATCGCTAGATCGCTAGATCGGTGTCACACACACCGATCTAGCGATGACAGCGGGAGATCCAGCGATGAAAGAAAGTTCTAAACGATCTGCTACGACGTACGATTCTCAGCAGGATCCCTGATCGCTGCTGCGTGTCAGACACAGCGATATCGTAACGATATCGCTGGAACGTCACGAATCGTACCGTCGTAGCGATTGAAATGGTATAGTGTGACGGTACCCTTAGGCATCATGGAGAGATTATTTCCTGAAAGGTTCTTTGGAATCACAAATGAATAGCTTTAAGCTAATTTATCAGTATATCCCACAAATTTTGTAGAGCATTTTACGACTCAGAGAAGTCCGTGGAATCCAGTCCGCTTTTAGACTGCAGTACATGGATCGTGTGTGACTGAAATTGTTCCAGAAATCATAGTATTTCTCCCAGAAAAATTATTACAATTACACATGTTTTGTTATACACATGTTTATTTCCATTATGTGCATTGGAACAACACAAAAAAAACCAGAGAAAAAGAATCAAAATGGACATAATTTCACACAAAACTCCAAGAATGGTCCTGACAAAATTGTTGGCACCCTCAACTTAATATCTACTATATAATTGTCTAAGGGTCACTTCCGTCTTTCTGTCTGTCCTTCTGTCTGTCTGTCTGTCACGGATATTCATTGGTCGCGGCCTCTGTCTGTCATGGAAATCCAATTCGCTGATTGGTCTCGCCAGCTGCCTGTCATAACTGCCGCGACCAATCAGCGACGGCCACAGTCCAATTACTCCCACACTACTCCACTGCAGTCAGTGCCAGGCGCCTGCTCCATACTCCCCGCAGTCAGTGCCCGCTCCATACTTCCCCTCCAGTTACCGTTCACACAGGGTTAATGCCAGCGGTAACAGACCGCGTAATGCCGCAGGTAACTCACTCCGTTACCGCCGCTATTAACCCTGTGTGACCAAGTTTTTACTATTGATGCTGCCTATGCAGCATCAATAGTAAAAAGATCTAATGTTAAAAATAATAAAAAGAAAGCAAAAAACTTGCTATTCTCACCTTCCGAGACCGCTAAGTGATCTGGGTAATTTCGCAATGCATCCTGGGAACGAAAGATGACGGCAGCCATGCCCATCGCCAGAGGTTTGCTGGATCTATGCTGGATCCCGGCGGGTGACAGGTATTTGGTGCCCACACTGCTAAATACTACGTGGGCTGTGTTAGATACCGCGTGGCTGCTATATACTACCTGGCCAGTGTTAGATACTATGTGGGCTGTGTTCTATACTGCGTGGGCTGCGATATATACTATATGGCTGTTATATACTATGTGGGCAGTGTTATATACTACGTGGCTGTGTTCTATACTGCGTGCTATATACTACATGGCCACTGTTAGATACTATGTGGGCTGTGCTATATATTACATGGTCTGTGTTATATATTAAGTGGTCAGTGTTACATACTACGTGGGCTGTGTTATATACTGCGTGGCTGCTATATAATGCGTGGCTGCTATATACTGTGTGGGCAGTGTTATATACTACGTTGGCTGTGTTATTTACTGCGTGGCCTATATTAACACATCGGGTATTCTACAATATGTATGTATATAGCAGCCAAATGGTATATACCACAGGTCACGTAGTACTCCTATATACTACATGGCCTGTGCTATATACTATGTGGCTGCTATATACATACATACATATTCTAGAATACCCGATGTGTTAGAATTGGGCCACAATCTAGTTTGGCATAAATAGCTGCAATCAGTCACTTTCTATAACTATCAACAAGCTTCTTATATCTCCCAAACGAAATCATGGACCACTGTTCTTTTACTGCTCCAGGTCTCTCATATTGGAAGAGTGCCTGCTCCCAACAGCAATTTTAAGATCTCTCCACAGATATTCAATGGGATTTAGATATGGACTCATTGCCGGCCACTTCAGAATGCTCTAGCACTTTGTTTCCAACCACTTCTAGGTGCTTCTTGAGGTATGATTGGGGTCATTGTCCCGCTTGAGACCCATGATCTAGGACGCAAACCTATATTTATGACACTGTAAACTACACTACAGCGCAAAATCCTTTGGTAATCTTCAGATTTCCTGATGCACCCAAGGCAGCAAAACAACCTCAAAACATCTTTGAACCTCCATCATATTTGACTGCGGGTACTGTGTAATTTATTTTTTAAGCATCATTCGGTTTTCGGTAAAGTGTAGAATGATGTGCTTTACCAAAAAGCTCTATTTTGTTCTCATCTATGCACAAGACGCTTTCCCCAAAGGATTTTTGCTTACTCACATACATTTTAGCAAACTGCTGTATTGCTTTTTTATGCCTCTGTATAAACAATGGGGTCATCCTGGGTCTACTGCCATAGTGATTCCTTTCATTCAAATGTCGACGGATACTTCGTGCTGACACTGATGCACCTTGAGCCTGCAGAGCTACTTGAATTTCTTTGGAATTTGACTAGGGCTGTTTATTCGTTGCAACCTTTCATCAATTTTTCTTTACCATCTACATCCAGGAAGATTAGCTACAGAGCTATGGATTGTAAACTTCTTGATTATCTTGTGCACTATGGACAAAAGAACATCAAGATCTCTAGAGGTGGACTTGTAACCTTGATATTGTTGATATTTTTCAACAGTTTTGTTTCTCAAGTCCTCAGATAGTTCTATTCTCCCCTGTATCTATGAAGACGCTAAAGACTACCTTGTGGCTTGAGTTGTCATAAACACAAACTGTGGCATCAAGTCCAATGAGGTGGGTGTAGTGAAGGACCTATTGCACCTTATTATAATAGGGATGGACTTTGCATTATTTGGGGACTTGTGGGGCAAAAGGAGGTCATCTGGTTGCCTGCTCAACAGCCAGGTTGCTCCTCAAGAAACCTTGTTGCAGGCCACAGCTGACAGGTTTCAGTTTTTTGTTCTTGTTGGTGATGAGGATGAGGCAGAATCTCCAGAGGCCATCATCCCTGAGCTGGAGGTGTCCGTGAGAAACTTTGGAGCAGCCCAACTTATAGACTTAACTTTAAAAGGGGTGCTTGATAACGTGATTGTACTTAATGGTGTTGCTCAAGAGCCTGGAGCTGACACCCGATACTCATGTTTTGCCGTGAATGGGGAATTAATATATATGATCACCAAGCTGAGAGGGGGTGTAATAGAGAAGCTACTAGTATTAGGGCCGTACAAACACAATGTATTAGATATGGCCCATACCCATGTGTTAGGTGGTCATCTAGGGGTAAAAAAAAAAACAGGAACGGATTCTCCAGAGGTTCTACTGGTCTGGTTTTCACCATAATATTGTGAGTTTCTGTAGGTCATGTCCCACCTGCCAGCTGACCTCCCCGGTTGCTCACTTCCGTAACCCTTTAGTGCCATTGCCCATCATTGAGGTTCCATTTGATCGCATAGCCATGGATCTAGTGGCAATCCTGGTCAAGTCTGTCAGAATGCACCAGCATATCTTAGTGGTATTGGACTATGCTACACGGTATCCGGAGGCCGTTCCACTACATAATTCCTCCACCAAGTGTATCACCCTAGAGATGGTCCATATCTTTTTTAGAAAGTGGTTGCCTAATGACAGACCAACAGACTCCATTTATGTCAAAGGTGATTACCTCAACTGCAGCCAAGTATGTACAAACCTCTACACCATTTATCTCCCTTAAAAATTTAAAGTTGGTCAACAGTCATCTAATGTGTATGGCCAATTGGCCACATTTATTTGAGATTAATAGAAGACTCCCCCTTTTACAAGGAAATGGAGTGTAATAGAGCTGGTGTAAAGCTACATAAAGCCATCATTGTACCTTTGTATGCCTCTGATATTCAGAGAGCTATACAGAAGGTTTTTGGGGGGAATTCCAAATTTGACAGAAAATAATTTGTGGCTTGCTTCACTGGATGCTGTACAGAGGTTTTGCCCAATGAAGCTTGTTTGGCAGTACACAGAGGGTGTACGATACAAGCCTTGTTGTATCAGCAGCACTTTATTCTAGAGCCTCTATAACTGTATGTTGAATGCAGATGCACCAAAACAGTGTACCTGCCACGGAGAACCTCATATTCTGTTCTGCTTTCCATAGTACCCACCTAAGTATGTACTTTGATGTAAGGACCTTAAGTCCCAATTACATACAAATAATAGAAAAGTACAGATAGTATGTAAAGAAACTTCAATGGTACAGACCAAAGACAACTACTGTAAAGAGCTTGTACACACTATATATATATATATATATATATATATATATATACAGTGGGGCAAAAAAGTATTTAGTCAGTCAGCAATAGTGCAAGTTCCACCACTTAAAAAGATGAGAGGCGTTTGTAATTTACATCATAGGTAGACCTCAACTATGGGAGACAAACTGAGAAAAAAAAATCCAGAAAATCACATTGTCTGTTTTTTTAACAATTTATTTGCATATTATGGTGGAAAATAAGTATTTGGTCAGAAACAAAATTTCATCTCAATACTTTGTAATATATCCTTTGTTGGCAATGACAGAGGTCAAACGTTTTCTGTAAGTCTTCACAAGGTTGCCACACACTGTTGTTGGTATGTTGGCCCATTCCTCCATGCAGATCTCCTCTAGAGCAGTGATGTTTTTGGCTTTTCGCTTGGCAACACGGACTTTCAACTCCCTGCAAAGGTTTTCTATAGGGTTGAGATCTGGAGACTGGCTAGGCCACTCCAGAACCTTGAAATGCTTCTTACGAAGCCACTCCTTTGTTGCCCTGGCGGTGTGCTTTGGATCATTGTCATGTTCAAAGAATCAGCCACGTTTCATCTTCAATACCCTTGCTGATGGAAGGAGGTTTGCACTCAAAATCTCATGATACATGGCCCCATTCATTCTTTCATGTACCCGGATCAGTCGTCCTGGCCCCTTTGCAGAGAAACAGCCCCAAAGCATGATGTTTCCACCACCATGCTTTACAGTAGGTATGGTGTTTGATGGATGCAACTCAGTATTCTTTTTCCTCCAAACACGACAAGTTGTGTTTCGACCAAACAGTTCCAGTTTGGTTCATCAGACCATAGGACATTCCCCCAAAACTCCTCTGGATCATCCAAAAGCTCTCTAGCAAACTTCAGACGGGCCCGGACATGTACTGGCTTAAGCAGTGGGACACGTCTGGCACTGCAGGAGTCCATGGTGGCGTAGTGTGTTACTTATGGTAGGCCTTGTTACATTGGTCCCAGCTCTCTGCAGTTCATTCACTAGGTCCCCCCGCGTGGTTCTGGGATTTTTGCTCACCGTTCTTGTGATCATTCTGACCCCACGGGGTGGGATTTTGCGTGGAGCCCCAGATCGAGGGAGATTATCAGTGGTCTTGTATGTCTTCCATTTTCTAATTATTGCTCCCACTGTTGATTTCTTCACTCCAAGCTGGTTGGCTATTGCAGATTCAGTCTTCCCAGCCTGGTGCAGGGCTACAATTTTGTTTCTGGTGTCCTTTGACAGCTCTTTGGTCTTCACCATAGTGGAGTTTGGAGTCAGACTGTTTGAGGGTGTGCACAGGTGTCTTTTTATACTGATAACAAGTTTAAACAGGTGCCATCACTACAGGTAATGAGTGGAGGAAAGAGGAGACTCTTAAAGAAGAAGTTACAGGTCTGTGAGAGCCAGAAATCGTGATTGTTTGTTTCTGACCAAATACTTATTTTCCACCATAATATGCAAATAAATTGTTAAAAAAACAGACAATGTGATTTTCTGGATTTTTTTTTCTCAGTTTGTCTCCCATAGTTGAGGTCTACCTATGATGTAAATTACAGACGCCTCTCATCTTTTTAAGTGGTGGAACTTGCACTATTGCTGACTGACTAAATACTTTTTTGCCCCACTGTATATATATATATATATATATATATATATATATATATATAAATACTACGTGTAGCAAAGCCAAATTTGTTAACATATTTTGCAGAGTAAACCACTATACAGTCCTGCTTTTTGCATCAATATGTAATTTAGAATTCACACCCCTAATGTACAATTATTCTTTATATTTTCCTGATTACTGCAAATAGTGTCTGGTATTTTGATGACTGGTCCAATAATAGATTGTGCGCTAGCTGAGTACTTTTTGTAAAAGAATTAGGTCTAAGCAGTCACTACAAAGCTTCTTAGAATGCAGTTAAATTTTTGATTTAATGAGTCTTTTTAATTTAATCTTAATACCTTACCAACATTTGACTTTTCATATCCTCTCGGGGAGACAAATTAGAGGAGTCACTTGAAGAGAAGGATCTGGGTGTACTTGTAGACCAGACTACTGATTGTGTCAGTCAGCAGTTTCTTAGGTTATCCGGATATTGTCATGCATTGAAAGAAGTATGAAAGGGATTTTATACCACCCCATTACAAAGCATTAATACACACATATCAGGAACATATAGTTCAGTTCACATAACTGTGTACAGTTAGTTTTTGAAAGTTTAGTTCAGTAGATCAACAGTTAGAATAGGGAGGGAAAAATTATCTCTTATAGGGCAAACTGGATCATGCATTTTGATTGTACAGTGGGGCAAAAAAGTATTTAGTCAGTCAGCAATAGTGCAAGTTCCACCACTTAAAAAGATGAGAGGCGTCTGTAATTTACATCATAGGTAGACCTCAACTATGGGAGACAAACTGAGAAAAAAAAATCCAGAAAATCACATTGTCTGTTTTTTTAACAATTTATTTGCATATTATGGTGGAAAATAAGTATTTGGTCAGAAACAAAATTTCATCTCAATACTTTGTAATATATCCTTTGTTGGCAATGACAGAGGTCAAATGTTTTCTGTAAGTCTTCACAAGGTTGCCACACACTGTTGTTGGTATGTTGGCCCATTCCTCCATGCAGATCTCCTCTAGAACAGTGATGTTTTTGGCTTTTCGCTTGGCAACACGGACTTTCAACTCCCTCCAAAGGTTTTCTATAGGATTGAGATCTGGAGACTGGCTAGGCCACTCCAGGACCTTGAAATGCTTCTTACGAAGCCACTCCTTCGTTGCCCTGGCGGTGTGCTTTGGATCATTGTCATGTTGAAAGACCCAGCCACGTTTCATCTTCAATGCCCTTGCTGATGGAAGGAGGTTTGCACTCAAAATCTCACGATACATGGCCCCATTCATTCTTTCATGCACCCGGATCAGTCGTCCTGGCCCCTTTGCAGAGAAACAGCCCCAAAGCATGATGTTTCCACCACCATGCTTTACAGTAGGTATGGTGTTTGATGGATGCAACTCAGTATTCTTTTTCCTCCAAACACGACAAGTTGTGTTTCTACCAAACAGTTCCAGTTTGGTTTCATCAGACCATAGGACATTCTCCCAAAACTCCTCTGGATCATCCAAATGCTCTCTAGCAAACTTCAGACGGGCCCAGACATGTACTGGCTTAAGCAGTGGGACACGTCTGGCACTGCAGGATCTGAGTCCATGGTGGCGTAGTGTGTTACTTATGGTAGGCCTTGTTACATTGGTCCCAGCTCTCTGCAGTTCATTCACTAGGTCCCCCCGCGTGGTTCTGGGATTTTTGCTCACCGTTCTTGTGATCATTCTGACCCCACGGGGTGGGATTTTGCGTGGAGCCCCAGATCGAGGGAGATTATCAGTGGTCTTGTATGTCTTCCATTTTCTAATTATTGCTCCCACTGTTGATTTCTTCACTCCAAGCTGGTTGGCTATTGCAGATTCAATCTTCCCAGCCTGGTGCAGGGCTACAATTTTGTTTCTGGTGTCCTTTGACAGCTCCTTGGTCTTCACCATAGTGGAGTTTGGAGTCAGACTGTTTGAGGGTGTGCACAGGTGTCTTTTTATACTGATAACAAGTTTAAACAGGTGCCATTACTACAGGTAATGAGTGGAGGAAAGAGGAGACTCTTAAAGAAGAAGTTACAGGTCTGTGAGAGCCAGAAATCTTGATTGTTTGTTTCTGACCAAATACTTATTTCCCACCATAATATGCAAATAAATTGTTAAAAAAACAGACAATGTGATTTTCTGGATTTTTTTTTCTCAGTTTGTCTCCCATAGTTGAGGTCTACCTATGATGTAAATTACAGACGCCTCTCATCTTTTTAAGTGGTGGAACTTGCACTATTGCTGACTGACTAAATACTTTTTTGCCCCACTGTATATATAACCCTACCCTTTATCCTTTCCTATCTCCTGATTGGACTTGATGGACATGTGTCTTTTTAAAACAGTAACTATCGAGCTAAGATCGGGAAAGGGTTCTCATATTATGATGTATCGTTATCTCATGGTCAGGAGCTAAGCTTGAGCAGCAACAGCCAGAGTCATTGCCAGCAATTCTTTTAAATAGTTTTTTTTTTTATCTTTTATATAACATTTTTAAGACATGTTACATACTCAACATAATTAAGTTTTAAATACAACAAATGGTTCTTTGCTGCAAATTTTACATATGTGACTTTTATACTGTAAATTGTTAGCTTTAATTATATATTGTCTTAAGATGTGTAGAAGTTTCTTCCCTCCCATATATAAGGTAGGTGGCTCTGTATAATATACTATACCTGATGAAGAAGTCAACCAGACTTCAAAACGTGTTGTATGAATGAATAAAGATCCAGAGAACGTACACCCTAGTCTTCACTCTAGGGCAGCTGGGAATTACCACTCTTTTTCCCATTTGGTTTTAATATCTTATTAAAATAAGACATTTGGGACTAAATCTACATTCTTGTGGAGAAAATGAAATTTTCATTTTTCTAGTTTCAGCCTTATGAACTTTTGTGAAGCACCTGTAACCTCCAAAATGGTTATTGCACCCTTAGGTGGGTTCCTTGAGACTAATTTGTTAAACATTTTTGCTGTTTTGGCACCTCAGGAAAAAAAATGCAACATGGCATCCGCAATATATTCTAGCTAGTGTTGAGCGATACCGTCCGATACTTGAAAGTATCGGTATCGGATAGTATCGGCCGATACCCGAAAAATATCGGATATCGCCGATACCGATATCCGATACCAATACAAGTCAATGGGACATCAAGTATCGGAAGGTATTCTCATGGTTCCCAGGGTCTGAAGGAGAGGAAACTCTCCTTCAGGCCCTGGGATCCATAGGGATGTGTAAAATAAAGAATCAAAATAAAAAATATTGATATATTTACCTCTCCGGCGGCCCCTGAACTCAGCGCGGGTAACCGGCAGGCTTCTTTGTTCAAAATCAGCGCTTTTAGGACCTGAGAATCACGTCCCGGCTTCTGATTTTTTGCGGGCCGCCCATGTGACCGCCACGCGACCAATCACAAGCCGCGACGTCACCGCAAGCTATTAACGCGCTCATTTTTAAAAATTAGCGCGTTAATAGCTTGCGGTGACGTCGCGGCTTGTGATTGGTCGCGTGGCCGCGACCAATCACAGGCCGCTACGTCTTTGAAAGTCATTAACGCGCTCATTTTTAAAAATGAGCGCGTTAATAGCTTGCGGTGACGTCGCGGCTTGTGATTGGTCGCGGCCACGCGACCAATCACAAGCCGCTACGTCTTTGAAAGCCATTAACGCGCTCATTTTTAAAAATGAGCGCGTTAATAGCTTGCGGTGACGTCGCGGCTTGTGATTGGTCGCGTGGCGGTCACATGGGCGGCCCGCGACCAATCAGAAGCCGGGACGTGATTCTCAGGTCCTAAAAGCGCTGATTTTGAACAACGAAGCCTGCCGGTTACCCGCGCTGAGTCCAGGGGCCGCCGGAGAGGTAAATATATCAATATTTTTTATTTTAATTCTTTATTTTACACATCTCTATGTATCCGATACCGATACCCGATACCACAAAAGTATCGGATCTCGGTATCGGAATTCCGATACCGCAAGTATCGGCCGATACCCGATACTTGCGGTATCGGAATGCTCAACACTAATTCTAGCCAAACGTCAGATAGCACTTCTTCACCTCTGAACGCTGCCGTTTGCCAATAAAGTAGATTCCATCAACATTTGGGGTATCCGTGTGCTCAGGAGAAATTGTAATAAATATTCAGCAGTCTACTTTTTCCATTTCCCTTCAAAAAATGAAAAACTTGGGGCTAAGCCAAAATCTTAGTGGAATAAATACTGTATGTTTTTTTCATTTTCCTGGGCCAATATTATCAAATTCTGTGAGGCATCTGTGAGTTCAAGATGCTCACCACACCCTATATGAATGCTTAAAGGGGTAAATATCCAAACTGATGTCACTTATTTTTGGGTTTATGTTTTGTGTTGGCACCTCAGGGAATCTTCAAATATGAGATGGAGTCCTTAACCAGCCAAAATTGAGAGCCAAAAGTCAAATAGCGCTACTTTTTCTACAGAACCCTGCTGTGTACCCAAACAGTAATTGCCAACCTCTTATGAAGTATATGTGTACTCAGAAGAAATTGTAAAACATATTTGGGGGTCCATTTTCTCCTGTTACCCTTATGAAAATGAGAATTTGCTGGTTAAAGCCACATTTTCATAGAAAAAAATAAATGTTTATTTTGACATCCCAATGTTATAAAAAAAACCATTGTGAAGTACCCTGGAACCAAAATGCTTACCACATTACTATAATAATTCTTGAGGGATTTAGTTTCTAAAATGAGATCAAGTTTTGAGGGTTTCTGCTATTTTGACTCTTCAGGGGCTCTTAAAATGCAATATGGCATCTACAGTCTATTTCAGCGAAAATTGCACTCCAAACGTCAAATAGTGCCCCATCCCTTCCGAGCCCTGCGCTGTGCCCAAACAATAGCTTCCAACCACATATAGGTTTCATCAGTATTTTCTGGAGAAATTGACCAACAAATTATATATCCCATTTTCTCATGATAACCTGTTGAAATGAGAAATGTAGCGCTAAAGTAACATTGTTGTGGAAAAAAAGACATTTTTTAATGTTTTTCATTTCACTTTACGTTGATTCTTATGAAAAACCTGAAGGCATAAAGAACAACTGCAGAAATGGAGTTCTCATTACACTGAGAGATGCGGTTTTTAAAATTGGGTCTTGCTTGGAGTTTTTCTGAGAAATAAGTTCCAAAAAGTCGCTTCAAAAGTGAAGTGGTCCCCAAAAAATAGGCTTTGTAAATTTAGTTAAAAAAATGGAAAATTGCTGCTAAATTTTAAAAATAAAACAAATATGCAAAAATAAAATTTATATATGGTAAATGTTATCTTTTACCCATTTTGCATTTTAAGGACATAAAACCTCACATTTCTAAAATGTAACATTTTTCAAAACTTTTCAGCAAATTTCCGATATTTTCATAAGTAAACGCCCATCACATTGACCTAAATTTATCAAGAACATAAAGTACAATGTGTCATGAAAAAACAGTCTCACAATCACTGAGATATGTAAAAACATTCCAGTGTTATTTCCACATAAAGTAACAAGTCATTTGAAAAATTTTGCCTAGTCAGGAAGGTGAGAAGAGGCTTCACTGGAAAAGGGTTAGATAGTTGCTGGGGAAAAGGATTTTCAAGGGATAAAGCTGGCAATAATAATAATCTTTATTTATATAGCGCCAACATACTCCGCAGCGCTTTACAGTTTAACAGTTTCAAACACAACAGTCATAAGTAACAATGTTAACAATACAATAATTAAACTGAAATAAGACGACCCTGCTCGTGAGAGCTTACAATCTACAATGAGGTGGGGGAGATACAAAGCACAGGTGTGTATTTACAATGATGTATTTACAATGATGGTCCAGCCATCTTCAGGGGGTGGGGGATAGATGGAGATAGTGAATGGGCTACACACAAACATAAAATGACTTTGATTAGTGAATGTGGTAGGCCGCTCTGAACAAATGTGTTATGAGCGAGCGCCTAAAACTATGCAAATTGTGGATGGTCCTAATATCTTGGGGTAAAGCATTCCAGAGGATTGGCGCAGCACGGGAGAAGTCTTGGAGTCGGGAGTGGGAGGTACGGATTAGTGCAGAGGTTAGTCGAAAGTCATTTGCAGAGCGCAGTGGTTGGTTAGGCCGATAGACAGAAATGAGGGAGGAGATGTATGGGGGTGCCGCATTGTGGAGAGCTTTGTGGGTGAGAACAAGTACTTTGAATTGTATCCTGTAATGAATGGGCAGCCAGTGTAATGACTGGCGAAGAGCGGAAGCGTCCGAGTAACGATTAGCCAGATGGACGACCCTGGCTGCTGCATTAAGGATGGACTGGAGAGGGGAAAGTCGTGTGAGGGGGAGGCCAATTAATAGAGCATTACAGTAGTCCAGGTGGGAGTGGATCAGGGCGACAGTGAGGGTTTTTGTTGTTTCCATGGTGAGAAAAGGGCGGATTCTAGAGATCTTCCTTAGGTGTAAAGCGGCACAAGCGGGCAATAGATTGTATATGGGATGTGAAGGAGAGATCGGAGTCAAAGGTAACACCCAGACAGCGCGCCTGCTGCTGGGTTGTTATTATGGTGCCACCCACGGAGAAGGAAATGTCAGATTTAGGGAGGTTAGTGGACGGCGGGAGCAGAAGAAGTTCAGTTTTGGAGAGGTTGAGTTTCAAATAGAGAGCGGACATGATGTTAGAGACTGCAGACAGACAGTCAGTGGCGTTCTGTAGTACAGCGGGGGTAAGGCCATGGGATGACGTGTATAGTTGTGTGTCATCGGCATAAAGATGGTACTGAAAGCCAAATCTGCTGATGGTCTGTCCAATTGGGGCTGTGTAGAGGGAGAATAGAAGGGGGCCAAGGACTGAGCCCTGAGGTACCCCGACAGTGAGAGGAAGAGGAGAGGAAGTGGAGCCAGAGAACAGAACACTGAAGGAGCGGTCAGAAAGGTAGGAAGAGAACTAGGAGAGAGCAGTGTCCTTAATGCCTAATGACTGTAGCCTAGAGAGTAGGAGAGGGTGGTCAACAGTGTCGAAAGCTGCAGAAAGATCGAGAAGAATGAGCAGAGAGTGGTCACCATTACGTTCTGCTGTCAGAAGGTCATTGGTCACTTTGATGAGTGCAGCTTTAGTCGAATGTAGGGGGCAGAAACCGGACTGTGAAAGGTCTAGGAGGGAGTGAGTGGAGAGGTAACGGGTAAGGCAAGGGAGTATATCAGGCAATGAAATTTTATATTGTTTTTAGCTTGGAGACTTTAATAAGAATAGAAAACTACTCTTATAGAACTTTGAAATGTAGTTCCTGATAGCAGGAAACAACAGAAGTGTGCATTTTGCTGTTTGAGGTAAAAATAAACCAGGAAAACAAATCGATAGGCACTTGCTTTAATTTAGAGGATCTCAAACCTCTTCAAAGAACATCTAACAGGCAAAAAGCCAAGGAGGCTAGAGAAGTTCAAGTGTGATAGAGTTCTGCATACTTTCTAAATAACATTTTTGTCAATGAAAAGTCTGTAACTCTTTCCATTGCTTCTGTTTGGGCCATGTAAAATAAAAGGCGAAATTCAGTTCCACTCACTTCAACACTGGATATACGTCCTACTCTAATGCGTAAAATAAGTGCACATAATTCCCGCTTGTGCACTCGACCCGGCAGATATCTGCAGATGTGAAGTCACCAGCCCCGCTCATTTCTTGATGCAGAAGTGAGTAGAGTTGAATGACTCCTGTATACTTTGGCTTTTCAAGCAGGGGTTTTACACTTTTGCAAAAGTTCAGCGTTTCTTACGATATATTTTCTTCATTTAAATATGCATTTCTTGGACTTAAACATTATTAGCCTATTTTAAGGAAAGGCTACCAATGTTTAATCAGTAAGGCACTAATGAAGAATTCATTTTTTGCATTGACACAGTGACATGCGGACACATCTGTATTACAAGGCAAAGGCCATCCGTACAGTTCAGCAGCAAAGCCTGTTTAAGCAATGAAGAGGCCATATGTGCCGATCCTTGGAGGTGGTGTGCTGACACTGGCTCGTGAAAGATGTAGTGTCTATTATTTTTTCACAGTCTTAATTTAGAGACCTACTCTGAGATCTGTATTTATTTGGAGGTCCAGTTTGTGGTCTGAATTTACTTACAGGTCTACTTTATATCAGAATTAACTTTTGGGTTTTGTGTCTTTATTAGTTTAGAGTACATGAAGTCATATTGTAAGGTGGTTGAAATAAGATTCACGACTCTCTTACTAAGTTAGAAAGAGAGCACACAATTTGAAAGTTCAGTCCAATGTCCATGTCGAATTGACTCTAGCCAATGTTGGCTTTGCAAGATTGGCATATCTCCGTATTTTCATGCTATTTCAATGTTAATATTTGCTACCTAATGCTATACTGTGGTAACTGTTGATGCATTAGATGGGGGTTGAATGTAGTACAAGCAATTGGGAGCAACAAAAGTGTGAATGAAAAAGACAGCGCTTGGCGCTGAGCACTATGCAGTATTACTGGCAAAGTAGTTGGATGACGAGGGATAGCCCTGGGGTGCCACAAAGGGCAATATATTAATGTGTTTTTTCATGTGAGACAGCTGCTGATCCAATAATCTGTGGTCAAGTGATTTGCATTCACCTGCTTCCTTCCTTAGCATACCTAAAGGTACCTTCACACTGAGCAACTTTACAACGAGAACGACAGCGATCCGTGATGTTGCAGCGTCCTGGATAGCGATCTCGTTGTGTTTGACACGCAGCAGAGATCAGGATCCCACTGTGACATCGCTGGTCGGAGCTAGAAGTCCGGAACTTTATTTGGTCATTAGGTCGGCGTGATTAGTCATGTTTGACAGCAAAAGCAACGATGCCAGCAATGTTTTTTCATGGAGCGAACAACCAGCGAGAACGATAAGTACGTCACTGGATCGCTCCTGCATCGTTCTGCTGTTGCCGTGTTTGACGTCTCCTAGCGACCTAAACAGCGACGCTGCAGCGATCTATATCACTGTCTATATCGCTGCAGCGTCGCTTAATGTGACGGTACCTTAAGTGTTTATAAGTCACCATCTAATTGCAAGTGGGTGATATAAGCAGAGACTCATCCTCAAAACCAGCCTCCAGGTTCCCTTACCTCCTGCCCCAGACTGCAAATAGGATGGATCGTGATGCAGCGCAGATGTTGGCAGTCTAGGTATCTGCAAGATACCTGCCCCTTTGATCAATGAGGAAAGACCCTGTGCCAAATGAACCTATTAATTATTTACAGCCAAATAAAATGGATGAAGAGATGTCACTCCTCCAAGTTGACTTTCCTAATGACTCAGACACCCATGTTCAACAACTAGGGGTTTATGGCATGTGGGCCACATCCACAAGTTCCTCTAATCATCAAAGAAAACACTTACAGGAGGTTGGGCTGGACAGTCTTAGAGACCTTGTTTTTAGTGACTCTGGGGCATTTCTCACCATAGCTGACCCCAGAGTGGTTCGGCAAGAGGCAAAACAGCCACGGGATTACCATTAAATTAGCTGAAGGTCAATGGAGGAATATCCCAAAAGCAAGTGTAGAATTGGAGTTTGGTTTTAGGGTCAAGCAATGTTTGTGGTTGGGGTGATGAGTTGCCTATCTGGAGATATTCTCCTTGGATATTCTTTTGGGTTGTCCACCAGCCTGCTGTCCCTACCTGCTCTATCACACACTCCGTCATATCTCACACCTTGTGGTGCTGACACTTTGAGCCCAGTTTCCAAGAGAAAATAGCATTAATGATGAGCCGTTTGCCAGTCAGTGCAAGGGGCGCTGTTACAGCCGTTGATCTCTATGTACAGAGCATTCACTGAACGCGCGCCGGCGCCACCCCCATTGTTGAAACCCAAAACTGCCTTGAGGAATAAAGTTAATGTCCTCCAGGCAGCAGGGCTCAAAATGCTGCCACTGGGCAGGTTGAGAACGGTAGTAGCCCCCAGATTCACCACATATCTGCAGGTTAATAGCATTTTTCACATGACCGGTTACCTTTAAATTTGCTGGCTGTGGCCTGGTAGTGAAATGTCTGGTTAAAAGGGCTAGAGTCTCATGAAAGAAAGGTGCTCCTTGTTGTGGCTGATGGGCACACATCTATCGGCTAAATTTTGTGCTGCATACATTAATTTTATAAGTACAGTCTATATGACGGTAGTGCAGTTTTAAATTCCTATATTCAAAGTTTGCAGATATCCCTGCATACCCAGTGTGCTGGTGTATTCATTGGTATGTAGATATTGTAGTCAGAGCAGCATGTACTTGTTCACATTTGCTTCAATCAATTAGGATGCAATTGGAGGTAGTGACTGCCTCCATGATTGGCAAAACACTCCCCCATCAGGTGAAGGCTGTCTTTCATAAGTGTTGTATCCTACCTGAGAGAAAGGTGCACCTTGTCATGGCTGGTGAGCACACCGATTGGCCAATTCTCGCTCTAAATACCAAAGTTATATAAGTGCATGCTATTTCGGTGTTTCCCAACTCCAGTCCTCAAGGGCCAGCAACATGTCATGTTTTCAAGATTTCATAACTATTTTACAGATTATGGAATTTTTAGAAAATCTTGAATACTAGCACACCTAGTATGTTGTTGCACTCTTTCATATGAAAATATTGCAGTCACATCAGCTTGGATTAGTTTGCATTGGCATCATTCTGTTTGACAGAGAGAGAATCGATATGTGGCATTCCCTCAGTCTAGGAAGAAGCATTTGCTCGGTGCTGAATTTTTTTATATGGGTGAGTGCCACATATTCATTCTCTCTCTTCTTTTGGAAATAAGTTTATTTTGCTATCTTGCTGAGCACCACCTCAGTGTATGTGGAAGAATGTTTTTTGGTTAAGTGCCGATATTAACTCTTTCAACATGGACTATTCTGTTAGGACATGCTAGTCAGATTTGGAGGCCTGCTGCAGGTAGCAAGTGAGGTGAGAAGAGAGACCACCACTATTGTCACTAGAGGTCGCTACATCATGAGTGTTTAAAGAGGCAGTCTTTGCCATTTTATCTAGAGACTAGCTGTTTCCAGCCAGCTAACGCTCGGCACGCTCATTGCCATCTAATTAACGCTGCTGGTGATTAAACTAAAGAAAATAATGACAACATTCAATAGCGCTTATGCAGGTGGTAAATTAACTTAAAATGAAGTTAATAACAATAATAATCATTAAAAATATGAATAATACTAATAATACTTTTTATTCCCAGTGTAAAGTAAAATACAAACAGGATTCAGTAAGATGTGCGTTTTTTATTCATTCCAGCATCTAACCAAATTTCATAATGAAACATAAATTAAGTTAAAATTTCTCTGTAAACACAATTAAATGTATAGTCATTTTCGTCATTTTCAAAGATCTTTCCTTGACTTCTACCAGGTACAATTTAATGTGTGGGGACGGGATTGTGTGTGGTAATGTAGTGGGGGGCAGGATTATGTGTGGTAATGTGGTGGGGGGGATTATGTGTGATAATGTGGTGGGGGCGGGATTATGTGTGGTAATATGGTAGGGGGGCGGGATTATGTGTGGTGATGTAGTGGGGGCGGGATTATGTGTGATGATGTGGTGGGGCAGGATTATGTGTGGTAATGTGGTGGGACGCGGGATTATGTGTGGTAATGTGGTGGGGGGGCGGGATTATGTGTGGTGATGTGGTAGGGGGTGGGACTATGTGTGGTAATGTGGTAGGGGGCGGGATTATGCATGGTAATGTGGTGGGGGCGGGACTGTGTGGCAATGTGGTAGGGGTAGGATTATGCATGGTAATGAGGTGGGGGTGGGATTATGTGTGGTAATATGGTGGGGGGCGGGATTATGTGTGGTGATGGGGTGGGGGGCAGGATTGCATGTGGTGATGTGGTGGGGGAAGGATTATATGTGGTAATGGGGTGGGGGGCAGGATTGTGTGTGGTGATGGAGTAGGGGGCGGGATTATGTGTGGTAATGGGGTGGGGGGCAGGATTGTGTGTGGTTATGGGGTGGGGGGCGAGATAATGTGTGGTGATGTGGTGGGGGGCGGGACTGTGTGTGGTGATGGGGTGGGGGGCGGGATTGTGTGTGGTAATGGGGTGGGGGGCGGGATTGTGTGTGGTAATGGGGTGGGGGGCGGGATTATGTGTGGTGATGTGGTGGGGGGCAGGATTATGTGCAATGATGTGGTGGAGGCGGGATTGTTTGTGGTAATGTGGTGGGAGGCAGAGCTTCTGTGCAGGGGGTGGGATTAGCGAGTAATCACGATGCCTCTTATATATATAGATTTAATCTGTTGTTGGAATAAAAAGCAGGAAAGCTGATTTTGCACACAAAATATTGTAATCTGCAGACATCACCCTTGCGTTTGTTTTATTGGGCCATTTTAATCCCAAAGAGGAAGCAGTCCCAGTAATTGGAAACTTCAGCAATAGGGAACAAAAACAGGGCACCAAATATGGTGGCTTTGAATTAGTTATCCATAGCCGTTTTATTAGCTGAGCTTGAGAATCACTATAATTTCAATGACAGTATTACAGTAACCAGCAGATATTAGAGCAAAAGTGATTAAGTGTCCACCATTTTGTTTATAGTGATCTAATTTATTAACCCATTACTTGCCAAATTAGCAATTTTCATTTTTTTATGACAGATTTTTAATGATTTGGGTCCTAATGAATCAGAAACAAACATTCATTTTACAAACACAACACAAAAAATTGGACCTAATTATTAAAATTATAAAATCTTAGTTTCAGGACGCTAAAGATTAGGCGTCCCAAAAAAAGGACATTGGAAGATAATGGGTTAATATGACACTGAGTAAAACTTAATTGACATATGAAGGTGAAATATTCATCATTAGCCTAGTCTATATCTGGGTCTGACACAAGTATATTCTTAGCATCCAACATATGGAAATTGACCGCAGCGCACTAATATTCTGTTAGGTGGTGGATCATGGCTGTGAATCACATGGCTGTGATTTCTATTTTCATAAACCCTATTGATACCCCACAGTGATTATGGGAATACAATAAACTATACCAATTAATTTTACAGTAAATTTTAGATTAATCTGATTAGACATTTGAAACACTCTTTTTCGGTATAGGTTAAATAACAAGGATTTTCTTTTTAGGGGTGAACTGGTTCCAGGTGGCCTAAGCCTATCTTCAGTTGTGTTTCATGCCCTACTAGATTTGCGGAACTAAGTCTCTTTGTGTGGGAGCAGGATACGAGCTGGCGATGCTCACATGCAAGCAGCATAAACCCGAGAAACAAAGCAGGGAAACACAGAACAAGTGATGTGAGTCAATGGCATCCCATTAGCAGCAACGTAATGTTGAGTGTAATTAGGAAGCTTTATCTGGCTGATTGTGTTAGAGGCTGGCACCTGCAGCTGTGGGTATCTGGCACAGTCTGCCGAGCGATAGCACTTTGGGGTGTAATTAGAGAACATTAGCTTTATTCAGAGCTTGGATTGTCCTTGGTATAATATCAGCTTCCATTATCAGAGAGGACTACTGCGCAGTTCAAGGGCCGACAGCAGCTGCTTGGAGCTCGAAACAAGGATCTCATCCTCTCTCATTTGGTGTTCAGAAAGATTCTTATAACATGTTTTGGACGGATCATTATTTCAGCAACATTATTTTCTGCCTCTCATATGGAACCTAGCTGATACTTCTATGAATACCCACTATAGAAATATCTGAATGTATACAATAAGTTGTACGATGTGCATCATACAGGTTCTGACATAAAACATACTTGCATGAAAGTAAAAAAGGAAAAAGTTGAAGAACAAATATTTTTTGAAGTAAAAAGAAATCTTGAATTCACCAGGTGTTCAAAAAGTTCAGACAAGTCTTCGGAAGAATCATCATTTGGACGTCTTAGAGGCTAATGCAACAAGACAACTTAGTTGTGCATTGGATGTTAATGAATCGAGCACTATTTTTGTTGGTATCTGCTCTTAAGTAGCTTTGCTTTATGAATTCTAGTAGAAAGATCAAACTGGAGAAATTGTGATCTGAGGCAGAATAAGGAGCTTAGCAATAAAGGGTGAAAAGGTAGCAGTCGCTGCTAAACCCTGGTACCTAAAAGTTCCTGAAGATTCCTATCTCACATAAGAAGACACAAGAATTATAAATGGTTACATGATGGATAGGACTCAATTACAAATTGTACATTGATCCAAGAGTCTGAGCTGTGCCTCAAAGAGATACATGGTCATTAGTGTGTTGAGCGATACCTTCCGATATTCGGAAATATCGGTGTCGGATTGGATCGGCCGATATTCAAAAAATATTGGATATTGCCGATACCGATACCCGATACCAATGCAAGTCAATGGGACAAAAATATCGGAATTAAAATAAACCCTTTATTTCCTTGTAGCTAAATTCTACATAAAGGCAAACAACTAAGAATAATGTAGTATGTATTGGGGGAGGTGGAGGAGACATTAAGTGCCTAGAGGTTTAGCCCAATCAAATGGAATAGCTGGAATTAAATCTTTTTTTCAGACGTTCGGAGTTACAAAGATATTGACTATGTTAAGAGTTTTTTATATTTTGTCAGATATTTATGTTTCACTAATTCCATGCTCTTCACCTTCTTTTTTACTTCTCCCACACTTTCTTCTTCATCATCCTCAGCAGCAGCATGTTTTTCATCAACTTCTTTTTCACCTTATTCATCTTCTTCTTCACCTTCTTCCTATTCTTTTTTTTTACATTCTTCATATTCTTTTTATTCAACTATTATTCTTCTACATATTCTACTTCTTCATCTTCTTCATATTCTTCTTCTTCATCATGTTCTTATTTGTGACAGACATTCCTGTAGTTGTTATCTCTAAAAGTTTGAAGATTACACCTTCCGTTCTGCCTGTCACAAAAGAGTTACAACAGGATTTGTCCGCGTTCAGCTTGGCCTGCAGAAGCAGGCTTTTTCCAGGGGCACCACGAGGAGGAACGGACTCACCCCCATACACTGCTTAGTCTTCTTCTGCTTATAATTTAGATAATATCTTTTGCTCTGATTTTTAGTCTTATGCTTAATGTTCTTCTGCTCTTTGTTCTGCAGCTTCTTGTTCTTCTGCTTCTCGGTCTTCAGAGTCATTGTCTCAAGGGTCGTCGTCTCCAGGGTCATCGTTTCCTGGGTCGTCGTCTTCTTCGGGGTGGTCTTCAGGGTCGTCATCTCCAGGGTCCTCGCCTCAAGGGTCATCGTCTCTGGGGTCTTCGTCTTCTTCGAGGTGGTCTTCAGGGTTGTTGTCTTTAGGGTCTTGAACCTGGAAATGTAGCAGAAGGTACAAGAAGGCTGAGGAACTGCCGAGAACCAGCTGACGGTACTAGAACCCGGATGGCTACCCGAAGGTACAAGAGCCAATGGAACTACCAAGTACCAGCTGACGTTACTGGAACCCGGTTACTAAGCAGGATACCGTGCCTGAAAGCACTACCAAGGACCACCTGATGTTGGTGGAACTCGGATGCCCAGAAGGAGGCACCTAAGCAAAAGGCTCTGCCCGGAACCAGCTGACGGTACTGGAACTAGGATGGGGAGCAGAAGGTACAAGAGCCAAAGACACTGCCGAGAACCAGCTGATGGTACTAGAACCCGGAATGGTAGCCGAAGGTACAAGAGCCAATGGAACTATCGAGGACCAGCTGACGGTACTGGAACTCGGTTACTAAGCAGGAGGTACCCGTGCAAAAAAGCACTACCAAGGACCACCTGACGTTGGTGGAACTCGGATACCCAGAAGGAGGCACCTAAGCCAAAGGCTCTGCCTGGAACCAGCTGACGGTACTGGATCCAGGGGGACCTATTCAAGATTGTCTTCCTAAGGACCAGGTAATAGTGCTGGAACTCAGATAGGCAGCAGAAGGTCCACAGGACGCCCTGACGAAGCCCTCTCTTGAAGGGCGATACGCGTGGGGCTGCCCTGGTCCCTGTCCTGCTTGCTTGCTTGCCTGGCTGCCCATGGACTCCGTTTTGATCACCACTTGGGTAACCCCTTCTTCTAGTGCTCTGAGGTTTTTCCTTGCGGTTCCAGGGCTTTTTTTTCCCACTGTTATTTTGGGATTCTGTTGCCTTACTGGCTTAGGGTAGATATTTTTGTCCCATGAGCCGTCTGGGCTAAATGCACTATTTGGGTGTTTACTGGCCACTTAGGATTTTGTATACATCCGCCTTGGTTGGTTAGTTTGTCCTGTGAGCTGGCCACGTATGATCTGCATCTAGTCCTAGGGTACAGGCAGGCTTAAAGCATTGGTTATCAGTATGTTTATTATGGGTTATATATATCATTGTACTCTGTATTTACTGAGTGTTATGGACAGGGCCTTGCTTTTCTGTTTTTAAGTACCGTATATACTCGAGTATAAGCCGAGATTTTCAGCCCAAATTTTTGGACTGAAAATGCCCCTCTCGGCTTATACTCGAGTCAAGGTGGGTGGCAGGGGCGGCGGGTGAGGGGGTGAGGGCGCTGAGGTATACTTACCTAGTCCCAGCGATCCTGGCGCTCCCCCTGCCATCCCACGGGTCTTCTGTGCTGCAGCTTCTTCCCCTCTTCAGCGGTCACGTGGGACCGCTCATTAGAAAAATGAATAGGCGGCTCCACCTCCCATAGGGGTGGAGCTGCCTATTCATTTCTCTAATCAGCGGTAACGGTGACCGCTGATAGAGAAAGAAGCTGCGGCACCCGGAGACCGTGGGACGGCAGAGGGAGCCGGACGTCGGGACCAGGTAAGTATGTCATATTTACCTGTCCCCGTTCCAGCCGCCGGGCGCCGCTCCATCTTCCCGGCGTCGCTCCGTTCCGCTCTGACTGTTCAGGTCAGAGGGCGCGATGACGCATATAGTGTGCGCGGCGCCCTCTGCCTGATCAGTCAGAGCAGAGACGCCGGGACCGGAAGCCGGAATGAGACGCCGGGAGCTGCAATCAAGAGAGGTGAGTATGGCTTTTCTTTTTTTTTTTTATTGCAGCAGCGGCACAGATTTATGTGGAGCATCTATGGGGGCAGTATGAACGGTGCAGAGCATCTATGGTGGCAGTATGAACAGTGCAGAGCATCTATGGGGGCAGTATGAACGGTGCAGAGCATCTATGGGGGCAGTATGAACGGTGCAGAGTATCTATGGGGGCAGTATGAACGGTGCAGAGCATCTATGGGGGCAGTATGAACGGTGCAGAGCATCTATGGGGGCAGTATAAACGGTGCAGAGCATCTATGGGGGCAGTATGAATGGTGCAGAGCATCTAAGGGGGCAGTATGAACGGTGCAGAGCATCTATGGGGGCAGTTTGAACGGTGCAGAGCATCTATGGGGGCAGTATGAACGGTGCAGAGCATCTATGGGGGCAGTATGAACGGTGCAGAGCATCTATGGGGGCAGTATGAACGGTGCAGAGCATCTATGGGGGCAGTATGAACGGTGCAGAGCATCTATGGGGGCAGTATGAACGGTGCGGAGCATCTATGGGGGCAGTATGAACGGTGCAGAGCATCTATGGGGCAGTATGAATGGTGCAGAGCATCTATGGGGGCAGCATGAACGGTGCAGAGCATCTATGGGGCACAGATATGGGGGCAGTATGAACGGTGCAGAGCATCTATGGGGCACAGAAATGGGGGCAGTATGAACGGTGCAGAGCACTATATGGGGCACAGATATGGGGGCAGTATGAACGGTGCAGAGCACTATATGGGGCACAGATATGGGGGCAGTATGAACGGTGCAGAGCACTATATGGGGCAGTTTGAACGGTGCAGAGCATACAGGGCACAGATATGGGGCAATATGAACGGTGCAGAGCACTATATGGCACAGCTATGGGGCAATAATGATCTATTTTTATTTTTGAAATTCACTGGTAAATGCTGCATTTCCACCCTAGGCTTATACTCGAGTCAATAGGTTTTCCCAGTTTTTTGTGGCAAAATTAGGGGGGTCGGCTTATACTCGGGTCGGCTTATACTCGAGTATATACGGTATGTTTTATTATGTTGTGTGTCAATAAAATCTTGTGTTTTTTCCTACATTATGTTTTCATTTTTTATACGTGGTGTGCATAACTGGAGTGATACTTTTCTTTCTGCTGGTTAAATTTAGTCGTTTTCTCACTCGCTTGCACCCCGTATTTATGGATATATTTTTTACATTAGGTTTATATTTTGGTAGTGCGCCCTATTTCATTGCTTATTCCAAGGAGTACACTGAGAGGGCAAGACATGTAGTCTGTCACCATCTGACGGAAACGTTGCCCCCTGCTGACTGGAGCTGTGATGGTGTAGACTAGGGTTGAACGAAACGGGTCGGCCAGATTCAGAAGTCGCCGACTTTTGGCAAAGTCGGGTTTCATGAAACCCGACCTGACCCCTGTGTGGGGTCGGCCATAAGGTCGGCGATCCTCTGATCTGGAATCGGAATATCGATACCGAGTTCCGATATGTCTAAGATATCGGGAATCGGTATCGGAATTCATATTTAAGTGTAAAATAAAGAATAAAAATAAAAAAATATTGATATACTCACCCTCGGACGTGCCCTGGTTCTCGCCGGCAGCCTTCCTTCCTAAGAATGAGCGCCTGAAGGGCCTTCGATGATGTCGCGGCTTGTGATTGGTCGCGTGAGCGGTCACATGGGCGGTCACACGACCAATCACAAGCCGCGACATCATCTAAGGTCCTTCAGGCGTTAATTCTTAGGAAGGAAGCATCCGAGGGTGCGTCCGAGGGTGAGTATATTCCTAATAGGTATATACTCACCCTCGGACGCGCCCTGGTTCTAACCCGCAGCCTTCCTTCCTAAGAATCAGCGCCTGAAGGGCCTTAGATGACATTGCGGCTTGTGATTGGTCGTGTGACGCCCATGTGACCGCTCACGTGACCAATCACAAGCCACGACATCATCGAAGGTCCTTCAGGCGCTCATTCTTAGGAAGGAAGGCTGCTGGCGAGAACCAGGGCGCGTCCGAGGGTAAGTATATCAATATTTGTTATTTTGATTCTTTATTTTACACTTAAATATGGATCCCAGGGCCTGAAGGAGAGTTTCCTCTCCTTCAGACCCTGGGAACCATTAGAAACCCAATGCACTGCATTGGGTTTCGTGTTTCGGCCGACCCCGACCCCGACTTTTCTATAGGATCGGCTGATTTCACTCGACCCGACTTTTGAAAAAGTCGGGTTTCGTGAAACCCGACCCGATCCTATAAAAAGAAAAGTCGCTCAACCCTAGTGTAGACATTTGTGGCAGGCACACAAAAGTTTGCCACAGTTGGGTCATACTGGTCTTGCTCTGTCCTGAGGCACTGCTTCTGCTCCCTGTTTGTGCTGAGCTTCCTCCACTAACAGCTCTGCTCTCAGTTGGACTGGAGAAAATGATGGAATGCACCAGTGTGTCTTAGTACTCCCGAATTTTACACTCCCAGTTCAACGGTGTTATGAGGCTTTGTAAGTTGTCCCGGTAGCGTGGATCTAGGAGGGTGTACGCCCAATAATCAGCCGTGTTGAGAAAGTGGGCGATGCGGCGGTCGTTTCTCAGGCACTGCAGCATGAAATCAACCATGTGCTGCAGACTGCCAACTGGCCAAGAAACGCTGTCCCCTGCTTGAGGCGTGATCTCTGCCTGCTCTGCATCACCCCACCCTCGCCCTACATACTGACTACTGGAGCATTGTGTAACTCCCTCCTCTGGACAGATGTCTACCTCCTCCATTGCCTCCTTCTCATCCTCCTCACAAAGTGTCCCCTGCTTAGGCCTTTGTGAGGAACCACGTCGCGCAGACTGTCCAGAAGCAGATGGCATTTGTGACTCCTCATCCTCCACCTCTTCCACAACCTCATCCCTTAGCGCTTATAGTGTTCTTTCAAACAGGCAGATAAGGGGGACAGTCATGCTGACTAGTGCATCATCTGCACTCGCCTTTCACGTGGAATCATCGAAGGCATGCAAAACCTGGCATATGTCCTTCATAGTGGCCCACTCAGTGGTTGTGAAGTCTGAACGGTGCGCAGTGCGACTTCTTTGCGCCTGATTCAGCTAGTACTCCATTACTGCTGGCTGCTGCTCACACAATTGCTCCAACATATGCAACATTGAATTCCACCTGGTGGGTAGGTCACATATGATGCGATATTCTGGAAGGCAGAATCAGGCGCTGCAGAGCTGCAAGGCGCAATCTTGAAATGCTGGAATGCCGTAAGTAAGCGCAATCTAGGTGGACCTTGTGCAGCAGTGCATCAAGATCCGGATAGTCCCTCAAAAAACTCTGCACGACCAAGTTGAGCACATGTGCCAGACATAGTATGTGAGTGAGGTTGCCTAGGCCCAGAGCTGCCACTAGATTTCGGCCATTGTCACACACTACCATGCCTGGCCGGAGATTCGCTGGCACAAACCACACGTCGCTCTCCTGCTTGATGGCATTCCAGAGCTCCTGCACTGTGTGGCTTCGATTCCCCAAAGAAATTAATTTTAGTACGGCCTGTTGACATTTGGCCATGGCTATGCTCATATCGGTCATAACAGGTAAGTGTTCATGGGTCAAGGTGGAGGTAGACCGTGACAGCTCCTGCAGCGATGATTCAGAGGAACTGTAGTATGAGGAGGAGGCAATGTGTACAGACTGGATTCCTGCAATCCTTGGAGTTGGCAGAACACGTACAGCACCACTCACATGATTTGTACCCGGCTCCACAACATTGACCCAATGGGCAGTGAGGGAAAGGTATCGTCCCTGTCCATGGTGACTGGTCCACGCATCGGTGGTAAGGTGGAAGTTGCTACTGATGGCGTTTAGTAGCGCATGCTTAATGTTTCCTTCCACATGCTTTTGCAGGGCAGGGACGGCTTGCCTGCTGAAATAAAAGTGGCTGGGCACGTTGTATTGTGGGATTGCCAATGCCATTAAGTTACGGAAGTTGTCAGTCTTCACCAGCCTGAATGACAGCATTTCAAGGGACAGTAGTTTTGCAATGCCAGCATTCAGAGCCTGTGCTCGGGGGTGGTTTGCCGAGAATGGCTGCCTTTTCTCCCATGCCTGTGTTACCGATGGCTGTAGACTGGGCTGGGAGTGTGAGGATGACTGGGAACATGGTGCTGTGGATGGAATTACACTGGGTCTCTGGACAACAGTGCCAGAGGTTCTTCCATGGCGATCCTGTGAGGAAGCCGAACCAGCTGTGTGTGAGCTTGGGGGAATGGCTAAAACACGAGTTGAAGAGGTGCTAGGTGCCGCTTTTTGGTTGGCCTGGGTCTTCAGTATGTTTTTGTATCTCCACCACGTGCTTGGTCCGCACATGTTTCCACTTATTTGTGTTATTGAGGTTGCTGACACTTTTCCCTCTTTTGACTTTCTGATGACACAGCTTGCATTTGACAAAGCAAATGTCATCTGCAGCTATGTCAAAAAAGGACCAGGCACTGCAAGTCTTGGGAGCACCCGTTTTGGCTTTTGGAAGAGGCATGCCCCTAATGGAAGCCAAAGTGGAGGCTACAGGCAACGCAGTCTTCCCCCTCCCTCTCCCTCTTTGGGCCGTTCGGGGAATCTCTTCCTCAGAGCTGCTCCCACCACCTTCCTGTACCTCACACTATGATGGGTCAAGGACCTCATCATCTACACTACCCTCTTCCACCAACTGCTTCTCCTGGGTCTCATCATCAGATGCGTACTGAGGTGTGCTGACCGGAGGCACTGGCCCACCCACCTTTTCAGATTCAGAGTGTCAAAGCTGTTGGGCATCACTGCACACTGCCTCTTCTTCCATTTCTCGAATGCTGCTTGGCTGGCCTCCTCTTTCCAAGCCAAAAGATTCAGAGAACAGAAGTAGAGATGGCTCCTGTCCTGGACTCTCTGACTGCCTGGGCAATTTGGCAGATGGTGAAGAGACAGATGGGTGCTCTTCAGTGCTCTGTGCCTGAGAGGATGTGGCAATAATCGAAGTCGATGCGTTAGCTGCCACCAATCCGACAATGGCTTCAATTTGTTCATCCCGCAGCAGCGGGGTACGGCGATCTCCTACAAAGCTGCGCATGAAGGACTGTTCCCTGCAGAAACTGGGGGATGATGAGTCACCGGTGCCTGCAGCAGGCACAGAATCCCCACGTCCTCTCCCTGCTCCACGACCACGTGCCTTACTCCCTGCCTTCTTCATTTTGGTAGACTGATAAAGATAGGTAGAAAAGTACTAAGGGCTTAGTGTGCTTATTCCTGAACAGCTCCTAAGAGGTATAAGAAACACTAATTTTCTAAAGTGTGGACTAGACTTTAATATGAGCTAATGTGGCCTACACAACTGTAAAGTAGAGTGTTTGGTGAACTTTATTAACTTTTTGTTTTTTTCGCAGAATAGACTGCAGAGTGAGCTGCACTCACACACAGACCGTGCAGACAGCCGTGAACAATCGCTGCAAGGCCAAAAAAAAGCTCCTCTATGTACTCCTATATAGTTTTTTTCCACAATCTAGCAGGATACGGATGGAAACCCACTAATATTATAAATTTGAAAAAATGTGCAGCAGGCAGCACTAATTGAAAAAAGGACCATGGAACAGTATGAGGCAGTGATGCACCCTGAGCTGACTACAACTGGCTGTGGTGGCAGAACAGACTACAGAGTGAGCTGCACTTACACACAGACCGTGCAGACAGCGGTGAACGGCACTGCAAGGCCAAAAAAAAGCTCCTCTATCTATTCCTATATACTGTTTTTCCACAATCTAGCAGGATACGGATGTAAACCCACTAATAGGATAAATTTGAAAAAATGTGCAGCAGGCAGCACTACTTGAAAAAAGGACAATGGAACAGTATGAGGCAGTGATGCACCCTGAGCTGACTACAACCGGCGTGGCGGCAGAACAGACTACAGAGTGAGCTGCACTCACACACAGACCGTGCAGACAGCTGTGAATGGCGCTGCAAGGCCAAAAAAAGCTCCTCTTTGTAAACCTATATAGTGTTTTTCCACAATCTAGCAGGATACAGATGGAAATCCACTAATAGGAGAAAAACAGGAAAAATGTGCTGCAGTATGAGGCAGTAACGCACGCTGAGCTGACTACAACCATCGGTGGATGTAGAACAAACAGCAGCGTGAGCTGCACTCACACAGAGACCTTGCAGACAGCTGTGAACAGCGCTGCAAGGCAAAAACAAGGTTCCCACACAGCGGTTGCTAAATTAGCCTGGGTAAAGCACAATGAAGCAAATCGCTATCTCAAAACTGGCCCTCAGTCAGAACACAGCGTCCTGTCCCTAACTGAATTCACAGCAGAGTGAACCCAAAATGACGGCGGCGACTTTTATAGTGCATCATGACATCATTTCAGCAGCCAATCACAGCCATGCCAGTAGTTACATGCCTAACATGCAGAACAGGATGTGCCCACACTTCTAATGATTCCTCATTGGCTGAACTCTGGCTCTTTGAATTATAGGAACTTCCGATTCCGGTAACCGATATACTGAAAGTATCGGAACTCGGTATCGGAATTCCGATACCGCAAATATTGGCCGAAACCTGATACTTGCGGTATCGGAATACTCAACACTAATGGTCATCTGTTGCCCAAGATACTGTATTTCTGAAAGTTTCCATAAATGAGAACTGCATATACAGTAAAATCTCAATGTACAACAGTGTCAAGAAAATAACCAAGTTGGTCCTACGAAGAGTAGTGTAACATTAGTCCCCATGACCAGGGCATCAAGACAAGACAGGGTATATCTTAAAATAATAGTAGTCCAGTGCTAAATGTCTAATGGTGCCCCCATGCTAAAGTTCTTCTATAAAAAATTGGAAAGAAAAGTGTTTCAGCCCAATAATAATAGGTTAATGGTGCTTGGACAGTGCTACGGCCTCATTTTAGATAGGTTCAGCAATGGCATTCTGGCACTTTTCCAACATTAAAAGCAGACAAAAATTTTTGGTCACGCTAAAATTCATAGTACAAAAATCACCCTTGAGGTTTAAGTGCTTCAAGCCTCAGAACTAGGCTCTTAGTCATAAGTCAAATTTGCAAAACTTCTGGTTAAAAGGTGAGTGAAGACCACAACACCTGTTACTGATAGTTAACCCTCAGAGGTATTAAATAATGAACATGTAACATATATTTGCAAATTATATTATTATAAAAACTGTAGAAAAAAAAGTATATTCTCGATATTTTTGAGGAAAAAATAAGTATAATGATTGGCTTATAAGGTTTGTTTAAGTTGGTGAAGTTGAATGGCAAAAATATATGTAAAAAATAAATTTATGGAATTAAATAACTAAAAATTAGCATGTGCAAATGTATTCACCCCTTTTGTGATGAAGTCCCTAAAAATACCTGGTGCAAGAAATTCCCTTCATAAGTCACTTGCTTAGAGAAAGGAAGACCACCTGTGTGAAATCTAAGGCTACGTTCACATTGGCGTTCCGCCAATGTGCGTCGCTGTTGCGCCGGCGACGCAGCGGCGACGCAGCGGCGACGCGCCCCTATGTTTAACATAGGGGACGCGTGCGTCGTCTTGGTGGCGTTTTTCGCCACGTGCGTCGTTTCCGACGCTAGTGTCGGACGCAAGGAAACGCTACATGTAGCATTTTCTGTGCGTCCGATTTTCGTCGGAAAACGACGCACGCGTCGCAAAACGCGCGCGTTTTTGCGCGCGTTTGCGTGCGTTTTAGCGTGCGTCGCGCGTTGCGTCGCCGACGCACGGCGGCGCAACGCTAATGTGAACGTAGCCTAAGTGTCACATGGTCTGTCAGTATATACACTTTACCTTTTCTGAAAGGCCACAGAGGCTGCAACACCATTAACCAAGAGGGACCACTAGCCAAACAACACCATGAAGACCAAGGAGATCTCCAAACAAGTCAGGGACAAAGTTGATGAGAAGCACAAGTCAGTATTGGGTTATAAAAAAAATCCCAATCTCTGATGATCCTCCCAGAACACCATCAAATCCATTATCATCAAATGGAAGGAACATGGAACCACAATGAACCTACTAAGAGAGGGCCGCCCACCAAAACTCTCAACCCAGGCAAGGAAGGCATTAACCAGAGAGGCAGCATGGATATCAACGGTAACCATAAATGAGCTGCAGAGTTTCCAAGAAGAAACTGGAGTATCTTTCCATACAACTTAATAAGCAGTACAGTCTCTAGAGGTGTCTTTATGGAAGAGTGGGCAGAAAAAGCCATTACTTAGGGTACCGTCACACTATAACATTTCGATCGCTACGACGGTATGATTCGTGACGTTCCAGCGATATCGTTACGATATCGCTGTGTCTGACACGCAGCAGCGATCAGGGATCCTGCTGAGAATCGTACGTCGTAGCAGATCGTATGGAACTTTCTTTCATCGCTGGATCTCCCGCTGTCATCGCTAGATCGGTGTGTGTGACACCGATCTAGCGATCTAGCGATGCGATCCAGCGATGCGTTCGCTTGTAACCAGGGTAAACATCGGGTAACTAAGCGCAGGACCGCGCTTAATTACCCGATGTTTACCCTGGTTACAAGCGTTAAACTAAAAAAAAACAAACAGCACATACTTACATTCTGGTGTCCATCAGGTCCCTTGCCATCTCTGCTTCCCGCACTGTGACTGCCGGCCGTAAAGTGAAAGCAGAGCACAGCGGCTGTGCTTTCACTTTCACTTTACGGCCGGCAGTCACTGAGTGCGGGAAGCAGACTGCAAGGGACCTGACGGACACCAGAATGTAAGTATGTGCTGTTTGTTTTTTTTAGTTTAACGCTTGTAACCAGGGTAAACATCGGGTAAATAAGCGCGGTCCTGCGCTTAGTTACCCGATGTTTACCCTGGTTACCCAGGGACCTCGGCATCGTTGGTCGCTGGAGAGCTGTCTGTGTGACAGCTCCCCAGCGACCACACTACGATTTACCTACGATCACGGCCAGGTCATATCGCTGGTCGTGATCGTAGGTAAATCGTATAGTGTGACGGTACCCTTACACATAATAATTGTAAGTCTTGTTTTGAGTTTGCCAAAAGACATGTAAATGACTCCCTAAATGTATGGAGGAAGGTGCTGTCATCAGATTGAAAATTTGAGAATTTAAAATTGATCATTTGGCCATCAAGGTAAACACTATGTCTGGGGCCAAACCAACACAGCTCATCACCCCAATAACACATCCCGACAGTTAAACATGGTCGTGGCAACATCATGCTGTGGGGATGCTTTTCGGCAGCAGGGGCAGGGGAAAAGGTGGGACTCAAGGGTATGATGGATAGTGTGAAATACAGAAAATTCTTGAGCAAAACCTGTTTCAGTCTCAGTGATTTGAGATTGGGATGGAGGTTCACCTTCCAACAAGATAATGACTCACAGCATACTGCTAAAGCAACAGTCAAGTAGTTTAAGGGAAAATGTATAAATGTTTTGCAGTGGCCTAGCCATAGCCTAGACTTTTATCCAATTGAGAATCTGTGATCAGACTTGAAGATTGCTGTTCACCAGAAAAAAAAATCTAACTTGAAGGAGCTGGAGCAGTTTTGCCTTGAGGAATGGGCAAACATCCCAGTGGCAAGATGTGGAAAACACAAAGTGTCTTGCAGCTGTAATTGAGGCAAAAGGAGGTTCTATAAAGTATTGACTTTAGGAGGAGTGAATAATTATGCACGTTGAAGTTTTGAGTTATCTTGTCCTATTTGTTGTTTGTTTCACAATAAAAAGAAAACCAAATGTTCGCAGTTGTAGACATGTTCTTCACATGAACTGATGCAAACCTTAAAAAAACAGTGAAATTCACAGGTTGCGATTTAGTGAAACATGAAAATGTCAAGGGGGTTAATATACTTTTACAAGCCACTGCAAATGATAATAGAGCAATAAAGAATCAACATACTATAAGCTCCACTCAAAACTGGTGCATTACCATAGCATAACCAGGATTTGCAAATTTGTAGTAAGTCTGACTCCTGAAGTAAAATGTAAATTAGATACTTGGAGAATCATACATTGTGTCAAGAATTATTAGGCAAGTTGTATTTTAGAGGATTATTTTTATTATTGATCAACAACTATGTTCTTAAAACAAACAGAAAAAGGCGCCACTAAAACATATTCGCACACCACCAATAATATATATAAAAAAGGAACAACTTTATTGGAAGCATAGTTAAAAACAGTTAAAACCAATACAATCACCAGCTGCCTCCCCCCCACACATGAGGCCTGTACACCACTACATATGCTGCAGATATAACATCAAAATAATAGCAAATACAAAGAATATCACTATTAGGACACACTGTAAAGGATCAAAATATACACTGATATAAGGTAATAACCACAAATAAGGAACATCAAAGCTCCGTTATATATACATGAATGGTCCTTTGAACCCCTAACTGATGCATAAATTAAAGCCAAAAATTGGCACACCATTAGGGAACAGAGTAAAGAATGAAGCGGATGTAATCCATGCCACCTTCTGATAAAGGCAGGAAGCAAAGTGGTCTCAAGGGGAGAAGGTACCCCAAACAGAGCAGTGTGCCGCCCAATCACCCAATAATCACCTGTAATAGGGAGGGTGAAAACAGCAGCTGCCTCCCGGGCCTGTCACACTCTTGGCTGCTACTTTTGGCTGCTGTTTTCACCCTCCCTATTACAGGTGATTATTGGGTGATTGGGCGGCACACTGCTCTGTTTGGGGTACCTTCTCCCCTTGAGACCACTTTGCTTCCTGCCTTTATCAGAAGGTGGCATGGATTACATTCGCTTCATTCTTTACTCTGTTCCCTAATGGTGTGCCAATTTTTGGCTTTAATTTATGCATCAGTTAGGGGTTCAAAGTACCATTCATGTATATATAACGGAGCTTTGATGTTCCTTATTTGTGGTTATTACCTTATATCAGTGTATATTTGGATCCTTTACAGTGTGTCCTAATAGTGATATTCTTTGTATTTGCTATTATTTTGGTGTTATATCTGCAGCATATGTAGTGGTGTACAGGCCTCATGTGTGGGGGGGAGGCAGCTGGTGATTGTATTGGTTTTAACTGTTTTTAACTATGCTTCCAATAAAGTTGTTCCTTTTCTATATATATTATTGGTGGTGTGCGAATATATTTTAGTGGCGCCTTTTTCTGTTTGTTTTAATATTATCTTTGCCACTTGGGTTCGCACCCCCATTTTTTCTTATATGAATACTTAATATCAGAGTGCGCCAGCTTCTAATAAATCTTGGACAACAACTATGTTCTCATTCAACTCAAAAGACTCATAAATATCAAAGCTTAATATTTTTGAAAGTTGAAGTGGTTTTTTTTTTACATTTGGCTATCTTAGGAGGATATCTGTTTGTGCAGGTAACTATTACTGTGCAGAATTATTAGGCAACTAAATAAAAACCAAATATATTCCCATCTCTCTTGTTTATTTTCACCAGGTAAACCAATATAACTGCCCAAAATTTAGAAATAAACATTTCTGACATGCAAAAACAAAACCCCCAAAAATGAGTGACCAATATAGCCACCTTTCTTTATGATGACACTCAACAGCCTTCCATCCATAGATTCTGTCAGTTGCTTGATCTGTTTACGACCATCATTGCATGCAGCAGCCACCACAGCCTCCCAGACACTGTTCCGAGAGGTGGACTGTTTTCCCTCCCTGTAGATCTCATATTTTATGAGGGACCACACGTTCTCTATGGGGCTCAGATCAGGTGAACAAGGGGGTCATGTCATTATTTTTTCTTCTTTGAGACCTATACTGGCCAGCCACGCTGTGGAGTAGTTGGAGGCATGTGATGGAGCATTGTCCTGCATGAAAATCATGTTTTTCTTGAACGATACAGACTTCTTCCTGTACCACTGCTTGAAGAAGTTGTCTTCCAGAAACTGGCAGTAGGTCTGGGAGTTGAGCTGCACTCCATCTTCAACCCGAAAAGGTCCCACAAATTCATCTTTGATGATACCAGCCCATACCAGTACCCCCACCTCCACCTTGCTGGCATCTGAGTCGGAGTGGAGCTCTCTGCACTTTACTGATCCAGCCTCTGGCCCATCCATCTGGCCCATCAAGAGTCACTCTCATTTCATCAGTCCATAAAACCTTTGTAAAGTCAGCCTTAAGATATTTCCTGGCCCAGTCTTGACGTTTTATCTTATGTTTCTTGTTCAAAGGTGGTCATTTTTCAGCCTTCCTTACCTTGGCCATGTCCCTGAGTATCGCACACCTTGTGCTTTTTGTTACTCCAGTAACATTGCAGCTCTGAAATAAGGCAAAACTGGTAGCAAATGGCAACTTGGCAGCTTCACGCTTGATTTTCCTCAATTCATGGGCGATTATTTTGCGCCTTTTTGCCCAACACGCTGCTTGCAACCCTGTTGGCTATTTGCCATGAAACGCTTGATTGTTTAGTGATCACTAGTGTTGAGCATTCCGATACCGCAAGTATCGGGTATCGGCCGATACTTGCGGTATCGGAATTCCGATACCGAGATCCGATACTTTTGTGGTATCGGTATCGGATCCATAGTGAGGTGTAAAATAAAGAATTAAAATAAAAAATATTGATATATTCACCTCTCCGGCGGCCCCTGGACATCACCACGGGTAACCGGCAGGCTTCTTTGTTTAAAATGCGCGCGTTTAGGACCTGAGGAATGACGTCGCGGCTTCTGATTGGTCGCGTGCCGCTCATGTGACCGCCACGCGACCAATCAGAAGCCGCGATGTCATTCCTCAGGTCCTAAATTCCTAGAATGAGCGCGTTTAGGACCTGAGGAATGACGTCGCGGCTTCTGATTGGTCGCGTGCCGCCCATGTGACCGCCACGCGACCAATCAGAAGCCGTGACGTCATTCTCAGGCACTAAACTCCTCATTCTAGGAATTTAGGACCTGAGGAATGATGTTGCGGCTTCTGATTGGTCGCGTGGCGGTCACATGGGCGGCACGCAACCAATCAGAAGCCGCGACGTCATTCCTCAGGTCCTAAACGCGCGCATTTTAAACAAAGAAGCCTGCCGGTTACCCGTGGTGATGTCCAGGGGCCGCCGGAGAGGTGAATATATCAATATTTTTTATTTTAATTCTTTATTTTACACATTAATATGGATCCCAGGGCCTGAAGGAGAGTTTCCTCTCCTTCAGACCCTGGGAACCATCAGGATACCTTCCGATACTTGGTGTCCCATTGACTTGTATTGGTATCGGATATCGGTATCGGCGATATCCGATACTTTTCGGGTATCGGCCGATACTATCCGATACCGATACTTTCAAGTATCGGACGGTATCGCTCAACACTAGTGATCACGCTTCAAAAGTTTGGCAATTTCAAGACTGCTGCATCCCTCTGCAAGATATCTCACAATTTTTGGACTTTTCAGAGCCCGTCCAATCTCTCTTCTGACCCATTTTGCCAAAGGAAAGGAAGTTGCCTAATAATTAGGCACACCTTAGGGTTTTGATGTCATTAGACAACACCCCTCCTCATTACAGTGATGCACATCACCTGATTTACTTAATTGGCTCTCAAGCCTGAACAGCTTGGTGTAGGACAACATGTATAAAAAGTATCATGTGATCAAAATACAACTTGCCTAATAATTCTGCACACAATATATAAATTGGGGTGCGGTCATAAATAACAGCATTTAAGTAATATTTGACCAGAATTATTTAATGGTATAATTAACCACACTCATTTTATTTAAAGGGTTTTGTCACCAGGTTATGCCACATAATCTGTGAGCAGGATAATGTTAAGGCAGACACTCTGATTCTAGAGATGTGTCAATTACTGGGTAGCTTGCTTGCTATAGTTTTGATAAAATCACAGTTTTATCAGTAGAATCTTATCATTGTAGACTAGTAAACCTGTTGCCACATACTCCTCCATGTTCATGAACTCTGTATAATCCTGCCCCCAGCAATGATTGGCAGCTTTCTGCCTATGCACAGTGTTCACAGAAAGCTGTAAATCAGTAGTGTGTGTTGGGTTATACAGTGCTCAGCAATCAGAAAAATGTCACACAGTCATGGCCAAAAGTATTGGCACCACTGAAATTGTTCCAGAAAATGAAGTATTTCTACCAGAAAATTATTCCAATTGCACATGTTTTATTATACACATGTTTATTTCCTTTGTGTGTATTGGAACTACACAAAGAAAGAGAAAAATAACAAATTGGATAACATTTCGCACAAAAACTCCCAAAATGGGCCGGACAAAATTGTTGGCATTCTCAATCTAATATTTAGTTGCACGATCTGTGGAATAAATAAGTGCAGTCAGTCGCTTCCTATAACCATCAACAAGCTTCTGACATCTCTAAACTGGAATTTTGGACCACTCTTCCTTTGCAAACTGCTCTAGGTCTCTAATACTTGAAGGGTGCCTTCTTACAACAACAATGTTATGATCTTTCCACAGGTTTTCAATGGGATTTAAATCTGGATTCATTGCTGGCCGCTTCAGAATTCTACAGCACTCTCCAGAACTTTCCATCCATTCTGGGTGCTTCTTGAAGTGTGTTTGGGGACATTGTCCCTCTGGAACACCCATGAGACCTAGGACGCAAACCCAGCTTTCTGACACTGAGCGCAACATTGCGACCCAAAATACTTTAATAATATTTAGATTTCATGATGCCTTGCACACAGTCAAGACAGCCAGTGCCAGAGACACCAAAATCACACCAAAATACATTTTAACCTCCACCATATTTGACTGCAGGTACTGTTTTATTTTCTTTGTAAGCCTCTTTGTGTTTTTGGTAAACAGTAGAATGATGTGCTTTACCAGAAGCTCAATCATGGTCTCATTTGTTCACAAGTTGCTTTCCCAGAAGGATTTTGACTTTCTCATGCACATTTTGGCAGTCTGCAGTCTAGCTTTTTAATTTCTTTGTGCCAGAAGTGGGGTACTCCTGAGTCTTCTGCTATAGCGGTTCACTTAATTAAAAAAAATTCATGGATAGTTACCTCTTAGGCTGCCGTCACACTAGCAGAATTTGGTCAGTATTTTACATCAGTATTTGTAAGCCAAAACCAGGAGTGGAACAATTAGAGGAAAAGTATAATAGAAACATGTCACCACTTCTGCATTTATCATCCACTCCTGGTTTTGGCTTAGGCTGGGTTCACATTGCGCTAGGTGTGTCCGTCTAACGGACTCGTTTTTAAGTAGTAAAAACGCAATGTAACGCACATACCAACGCGCCCATAGACTTGCATTGTCTAACGCATCGTGACACATCCCTAAATTGGTATGCGTTTGTCACATAACGTTTTTTTTCTGACGGACCTTCAACGCGGCTTGCAGCGTTCTCGGGTCCGGCCAAGCTAACGCACTACTAACGGAAGCGTTCATTCTGCCATAGAAGGCTATGGCAAACGCAGTCAGACGCAAATCATGAAAAATTTCCAAATAGGACCACACGTTTTAATAGCGTTTGAGGGTGGTCACATGTGTCATGTGACAGGAAATGTGATTTCGGCCATTAAAGGAGGAATATACCACTCACACATTTACTGCACGTGACAGAGTGTTGCAATAGCTCTCCTGAAATGTAAGTATATTTCTATATATATATCTCAGTATACATCATGGGAGTCTGTAATGTCCGTCGGATGTGTGTGTACTAAACATGTATTGCTTTGTTGCACACAGATGTCAGATACAGATGTCAGCAGCAGCAGCAGCGTGTCTGCGATTTTTTCGTCACAGTCGGTAGGCTTGCACTTTAAAAAACCACAATAATGTTGTGTGAAACTCCATTGTATTGAGCTAGGCATAACAATCCCGTTTATTGTTTTATTGTGAATAGGAGTCTTCTGAGCCCGAGGCTGCTAGACCACCCCCCAAAAAACATGCTAAAAGCACAAAGGTACATAGCACACATGTTGAATTTTTCATGCATAAATTTATTGATCCAATGAATACATTATTTAATGTTAATTTTTTTTTTTTTACATTTTACATACACAATAGGTTGTGGCACACGGAGGACACAAAAGAAAAAAGGTCCCTAGCCGTCTGTCATCGCCACAACTGCCAGTGGTAAATATAAAATTAGAAATATTCTATCCAATATTTATCAACAATCTATCTATTCACTTTCTATCTACTATACCTATAAACTATCTATCAACTATCTATCGCTCCATCTATTTGTCTATCTATATCTATGTATCTATCTATCTATATCTATGTATCTATCTATTTATCTATCTATCAATATCTATGTATCTATATATCTATCTATATCTATCTATCTATCTATCTATCTATATTTATGTATCTATCAATCTATCTATATTTATCCATCTATATTTATGTATCTATCTATGTATCTATCTATCTATATCTATGTATCTATCTATCTATATCTATCTATATCTATGTATCTATATATCTATATCTATCTATATCTATGTATCTATCTATATCTATGTATCTATATATCTATCTATATCTATCTATCTATCTATATCTATGTATCTATCTATCTATATCTATGTATCTATCTATTGCTATATCTATGTATCTATCTATCTCTGTATATATGAATATGGGCATCCAGTGAAATTGACACTATCAACATAACTTTTTGTGTTTACATAGTCCAAGTCAGCGGCCAAAAAAAAAAGGATTGTCGTTGACGAAGAGCCATTGACTATCCACAACGAGACACTGATCAACCTTGTGGAAGCCAACCCCTCCATATGGGACCAGAGCGACAGCTCCCACCATGACATCGTGAAGAACCGGAAGTTGTGGGATCAAATAATCTGTCACTTTGATCCCCGATACATGGAGAAGTCGACAACCTCAAAGAAAAAAATTGGTAAATATTGGTGCCGTAACATCGGAAAATGTTAACCAAAAAAAAAATAATAAAAAATTCTATCCTATCAACCTATCCACTTGTTGTCTATCTCTCAATTATCAACTATCTGTACACTATATATCTATCTATCTATACACTATTTCTAAACTATTTCTTAACTATCTATCTACTATTTATATGTCAACTATCCTAGCAAACTATGAAAAATATTTCCTATATCTTAAAACTATCTATCTACTATTTTTATATATATATATATTTTTTTTTTTAAATTTAAAGCCGATGCTGTCCATACCCGTTGGAAGTCCATCCGCGATCGCTTTGTCCGTGACTACCGGAACAGTCAGAATGCACCAAGCGGATCCAGTGGTAAACGGGTGACCCCGTATGTGCATTACGACCAACTGCTCTTTCTTCAAAAAACATTGTCTCAGCGCTCGTAAGTACAAATAGGTCTGTGTGCGAGACAAAATTGTTTAAAGGAAACTAATTTACTTTTTTTTTGGGGGGGTTACAGCACGATATGCAGTACCGCTGCTCCTAGACCGACAGAGGAACTGGAGCCTTCTCCAGTGGAACCAACGCAACCTGAAGATGTGTCTGGCATCAGCGAGCCACGATCTGCGGATAGAAGCACTGTTGCTGCAGGTGTGAGTGCCCGGTTGCAATCACAGCGTGGACGCAAGCGAGCATCACAAAAAGATGAAGCTGATGCAATTATCGTGGATGGACTCCAACGGGTAGAGGACATGTGTCGCAGTGAGCTCAAAGACCTGAGGCGAGAAATTACCGAGCTGCAAGCACGCGAGTCTGTATACTCTGCTAATGAGTGGAAGCTACTTTTCTTGTCCTATGTGCCTGTAGCACAAAATATCCCGGCACATAGAAACCTTATGTTTAGACAAAGACTGAACGAGCTTCTAGAGGAATTTGTGGGCCCCCAGGAACCCGCTCCATCGGGAACAAGAAGACTGGACATGCCGCCCTACAACCCTCAATATAGAGGCCGGGGTGAAACGAGCGTGGAACCTCAAAGACAATGTAGCAGTCCATCATATAGTTGGGCAGACAATACTCCCGTGCAGTACCAAAGTCTTTAGTACCGTTCACTGTCCCCAGCCAGGTGCAATTACCGCGTTACAAGTTTTCTTTTTTTTTTTTTTGTTATGTTTTTTGTTGTAAATTTCTATTTTCCTTTTTTTTCATCCCTATGGGATATCATATGTTAAACCTGTGTACCAACAGTTTGTTGGAAAAATCCATAAACATTTAGTAAACTGTTTCAAATTTAAGATTATTGTATGACTAACTTTTAACACAACATAACTTTTTACACGACATAAGGTAACTTTTTACACGACATCAGGTTAAACAACTTTTTACACGACATAAGGTAACTTTTTACACGACATCAGGTTAAACAACATAACTTTTTACACGACATCAGGAAGACTTTACAATATTTTCACACGTATCTGTCTTGCCATGGAACTTGGCCTTCATGTGTGAAATAATGTGCAAATTGATCACGAATCCTCATTATTTGTGCTGTTGACCGAACTGCATTCGATTCAATGCTACTGAGGTTCGACTCGCAATCATCGGGGTCTACCACCTGGGGTTCATGTCTCGCCACAAAATTATGCAGACAGATGCACGCCTTCACAACACGGTCCACATTTTCAGGTTGCAGTTGCATGCAGGTTAGTAAAATCCGCCATTTTAATGTCAAAATCCCAAAGGCACACTCCACATAACGTCTGGCCCGGCTCAAGCGATAATTAAAAATGTGCCTGCTGGAGTCTAGACTACGGCTTGAGTAGGGCTTGAGGAGATTTTGTGCTAGTTGGAAGGCCTCGTCACCAACTAAAACATAGGGCAAACTTGGGCCTTCGGTCCCCGGAAGAGGTCGTGATGAGGGTATGTTGAAACGTTGGCTGTACAAACATCGGCCCATGTTGGAGTCTCTGAATACTCTGGAATCGTTAGTCCGGCCATAAGCACCAATATCCACAGCAACAAAACGGTACCTGGCATCCGCAATCGCCATCAATACTATAGAAAAGTATTTCTTATAGTTATAGTAGAGGGAACCACTATGCGCAGGTTTCTGAATCCGAATGTGCTTTCCGTCCACGGCACCAATACAATTGGGGAAATTAGCCACATCCTCGAACTGTTGGGAAATCGCTAGCCACATTTCTGATGTTGGTGTTGGTAGCACAAGTGGTTGCAAGTTGTTCCAAATGGCATCACAAGTTTCCCGAACCAGTTGACAAATTGTTGACTTCCCAAGTCTAAACTGATAATGCAGTGACGCAAAAGTTTCTCCGGTAGCCAGATATCTGTCGACATTCAAAAACAAAAAGCAAAAAAAAATTAGGATTTTAATGATCATCTAATGGCTAGTTACAATAGAATATACAATTGCTAAATGAACATTAGGCCACACGATACCGAGATCTAGTCTTTGTCAATATAATGATAAAAAAAATGTATAATTACCTCACAGTCACTACTAAACGTTGCTCCGCACTGATGCTTTCACGAAAAGTGCTGCGATGATGATGTATCTCATCCTTCACATGCGAGAGCAGAACATCAAAGGTCTCAATAGACATCCGTAGATAGCGTTGGAATTTGAAGGGATGATCCCGAAGCTGCACATACAGGGTGTGAAAGGCACCATATGTACTCCGCAAGAAATTCACTTCGTGGATCCAATATCTCCTTTGCGAACTACGCTTTCTCTGCTGAAGTCGCAACCGCATCAAGCGAAATCTGACGAGCTCACACAAACATCTTGCTAGCAGAAGTTCACTCAATGCTTTCAAAATGGAGAATGAGTCTGTGCCCACACCCGACAATGACAAAAGGGAAAAAAAAAAAAAGAACAACTTTATTGACAGTGACAAACGCAGACAAACGGATACTTCGTAAACGGACATCAAAATGAAAAAACGCGATCACATGCGTTAACGCTAGCGTTACCGTGACGACGAATTTCACATATTTTTGCTCCTTTTCTGTACATGCGTTTAACGCATCCGTTTAACGCCATGTACTTGACGCAATGTGAACCTAGCCTTACAAAAACTGATGGAAAATCCTGACCAAATCCTGATGCAATCCTGAATGTGGACACATACCCTTAGAGGAAAAGTATAATAGAAACATATTTACCACTTCTGCATTTATCACCCACTCCTGGTTTTGGCTTACAAATACTGATGTAAAATACTGACCAAATAGTGCTAGTGTGACGGCAGCCTTACACTGATGCACCCTGAGCCTGGAGGACAGCTTGAATTTTGGGGGAATTTGATTGGGGCTGCTTATCCACCATCCAGACTATTCTGTGACGTAAACTTCCATCAATTTTTCTCTGCCGTTCACATCCATTGAGATTAGCTACAGTGACATGGGCTGTAAACATCTTGATTAAGTTATAAAAAATGTATCTAGTGGTGCTTGTGTATGTAAACTAGCTAACAGCATTATGATTATGTTGTGCACTGTGGACAAAAGAACATCAAGATCTCTGGACATGGACTTGTAACCTTGAGATTGTTGATATTTTTCAACAATTTTGGTTCTCAAGTCCTCAGACAGTTCTCTTCTTTTCTTTCTGCTCTCTGTGCTTAGTGTGGCACACACAAACATAAACGAAGCAAAGATTGAGTCAACTTCTCCCCTTTCCATATTGTTTCAGGTGTGATTTTCATATAACTCACACCTGTTACTTCCCACAAGTGAGTGTAAACAATTATCACCTGTTTGAAACAAAATTGTTCATTCACAATTTTGTAAAGGTGCCAACAATTTTGTTTGACCCACTTTTTAGGTTTTGTGTGAAATTATTTTTTTTTTTCAGTTTTTTTTTTGTATTATTCCAATTCACACAAAGGAAAAAAACGTGTTTTACAAAACATGTAAATTCAATAATTTTCTGGGAGAAAAACTAAATTTTCTGGAACAATATCAAGGGTGCCAACACTTTCAGCAAAGATTGTGCAAGCAGCAGATAAAACAGGGTACTTTTTATCAAAACTTCAGTGGGCAGCCCAGAAAGTGACACATTGCTGGGATTAGACGCTCAGACTCTGCATTATGCTGCTCTCAGATAGGACAGAAAAAAAACTGCTAACAAATTCCCTTTAAAGGAGACAGTACATATTACTCATTAAAAGCTCTTCTATCTAGATTTTTGAGGATGGGCCCTACTGGAAAGATATTGGACATCTGGACTTTTGCAGTAATCCAGCACCAAGATTCCTGAGAAGCAATCCTAGTTAGATAGATATTTAGATAGATGGATAGATAGGCTTCACTTTAAATAAAATGTACTTTTTTGGATGTGACGGTCAGTTTTTTTAAATTTGTATTCACTAACCTTCTGACTGAGCACTCCGTCTCTTAGCCACAGGTGTTTTAATCGCAGCAGGTCCATTACCCCTCCACAGAGAGAGAGAAATTTAGCCTCAGAAGAGGTTTCACAGGTACCCATTCAAATGAAGACGTTTATTCTCAGCGAGGAAAGGAAAGTGTAGGACCTGGTATACAAGAGATGCCCTAAGGTGGCAACTAGGTACACATGAATTGGCCAATTTATGCGCTAAACGCTCTCATTTGTTCATATTTCTAGTGCAGTAATGCAGTTCAATTTTCATGTTTTAGCACCGCAGTGTGCTTCCTTATTTTTTTGACTGTATATGAGTTGGCGACTCTAGGTTCAGCACCTGTTCACACTTAGTCTGTGTTTGGATGTGGCGGTCAGTTTTTGAAATTTAAATAAAATGACATGAGACTTGAGATGAAAAAGACTCGGCTTTATTTCTTCACATTATTAGAATCCTTCATCATTTACTATTTATTTTTTTTATAGCAGTTGTGTTTAAAAAGTTGGTTTACAACATATCCAATGTCTCACATCACAATTTCAATGCTTCCAGTTCAGTACAACCATTTTCCAGAGTTTTTACTGTAACTGTATGTGATCTTTATATTACAAGCTCCAGACTTGTGTTACTCCCTGATTCTAGACAATTAGCATTAGTCACATTTTTGGAGTTAGGTAGAACTTACTTTTGTTGTACTCTCCTTCTGAATTAGATAGTCTTTGTAACTTGAGCGCTTTACTTTTATTTCTAGGGGTTGCATGATAGAATTATTTACTGATGGTGTCCTACATTGGGCAGGTTTGGGCCAGGAAGACTTAACCAATGATAAATATCATTTAGATTTCCACCATTCATACTTCAGTTTTTTGGACAAACTTGCCATACTCATATACAATTGGATTTGGTCAATTTCAGGCAAAGAATGAGAAGCTTTATACTGAGAACACTGTATGTAAAGTGGTCGTGGTACCATACAGTCTCATTAATGGTGTACCAAACAAGCTGTCATGTGCTGTAATGGTGGTGTGTCTTTTACTAACTGTTTGTGGGGAAGCTTTGTATCTATTCTTTACCTGTTTATTATTTTTTACATCGGAGATGCTAAGTAATTTAATTTTTGTCCATTGAAAAACAGACTTGGGTTATAAAATCCTGAACTAATGTAATCACAAAAGATACCAATAAATCCATAATTATAATAATGTAAATAAATACAAATTAGCAATATACTGGATTAGCTGTGATTAATTAAAAGTTGCAGGATCGGTACTGGCATCTGTTTTAATCATGTATAATATTTAGTTTTTACTTTGGTGGCAATATAATTTATTACGCCTCTCGTAGTTTTATGCTTTTTTTTCTCTCAATTGGAAATCTGTTTGTTATCTTGTCTATTTCTTTCTGGTTTTCAAAAGATATAGTTTTAATTATTCATGATTTGGCATTTTTTTGCGATTATATTATTGGTTCAGCATGTGACTCTGTGGTTCTTCTGATCATTTACATCCTTCATTTTGATTGCTCAGGTTGTTTTTTGTTGTATTCATTAGGTAATAACTGCATTAAATATGCGATGGCCTTAGTTATGTTTTTATGTTTTAATATTTCATGGTGGCATAGAAAATGTAGAGGCGATTCTAACTTGTAATTCCTGCTGTATACTAAGAGTTACAGATTTCACATGTTCAACACCACAAAGACATTATCAAATTGACATTTGCCTCCTTCTAATAAAGTAAAATACAATTGAAAGTAAACAAGTGACCAACAAAAATCTTCATTCAGTAAGATGGTCCTATGGGTCAGAAGAGCGGGTTCAGAAACGTTAAGGCTTCTTATGTAGGCCTTGCCCCTCCAAATTGTCTGTAGTGGAAAAGACTCTTAGCATCCAGGTCTCCAGAATATTTCATAGCTTCAGCAAACATTTTCACCACCTAGAAAATATATTCAAAATTTATGTAAAAAACATGATTTATAGTTATGTAATCTTTACAGAATTGTGAATGTGCCGGTCTGATGACCTGACCCCATTTATTTGCTGCTTCTCAATTGTTAGCAGCACAGTAACTTATATTGATTAAATGTTAATTTACTCGAGTATGAGAGAGAACATTTTACGCAGTCTCCATTATGTGAGAAATGAATGGTTGATGCAACGACGGAAGTAGGTGTTCATATTGAATGTAAGCGAGGAGTGAATGACATGCGAAACACCAGATTACCGTTCTATAGCTGTCCACATTATAATACTGTTACATAACAGACACGCTATTGACAAGTCATATACAAGCATATGCACTAAAAGCAAAGGTATATTAAATTAAATTAGAAGTAGCTGTTAAAAAATGATTTGGTCCTGCATAAAGCTTATGTCTAGCAGGAGGCTGCCTTTAACCCCTTCCCGACCTTTGACGCATACGCTGCGTCATGAAAGTCGGTGCCATTCCGACCCATGACGCAGCATATGCGTCATGGAAAGATCGCGTCCCAGCAGATCAGGTGAAAGGGTTAACTCCCATTTCACCCGATCTGCAGGGACGGGGGAAGTGGTAGTTTAGCCCAGGGGGGGTGGCTTCACCCCCCCGTGGCTACGATCGCTCTGATTGGCTGTTGAAAGTGAAACTGCCAATCAGAGCGATTTGTAATATTTCACCTAAAAAAAATGGTGAAATATTACAATCCAGCCATGGCCGATGCTGCAATATCATCGGCCATGGCTGGAAACACTAATGTGCATCCTGTCCGCTCCCCCCGTGCTCCAATCACAGCCCCCGTGCTCCAATCAAACCCCCCCGCACTCCGATCCCCCCGCCCCCGCACAGCGATCCCCCCGCACAGCGATCCCCCCCGTGCTCCGATCCACCTGCCCGCACAGCGATCCCCCACTCCGTGCTCCAATCCACCCCCCCGTGTTCCGATCCACCCCCCCATGCTCCGATCCACCCCCCCCGTGCTCCGACGCCCCCCCCGTGCCCTGATCTCCCCCCCTTATACTTACCTGGCCTCCCGGGGTCCGTCCGTCTTCTTTCCTGGGCGCCGCCATCTTCCAAAATGGCGGGCGCATGTGCAGTGCGCCCGCCGAATCTGCCGGCTGGCAGATTCGTTCCAGAGTGAATTTTGATCACTGAGATATAACCTATCTCAGTGATCAAAATAAAAAAAAAGTAAATGACCCCCCCCCTTTGTCACCCCCATAGGTAGGGACAATAAAAAAAATAAATATATCTTTTTTTTTCCACTAAGGTTGGGGTAAGAACTAGGGTTAGGGTTAGGGGTAGGGTTGGGGTTAGGGTTAGGGGTAGGGTTAGGGGTAGGGGTAGGGTCAGGGTTAGGGTTCGGGATGTGCACACGTATTCTGGTCCTATGCGGATTTTTCTGCAGAGGATTTGATAAATCCGCAGTGCTAAACCGCTGCGGATTTATGGCGGATTTACCGCGGTCTTTCTGCGCATTTCACTGCGGTTTTACAACTGCGATTTTCTATTTGAGCAGTTGTAAAACCGCTGCGGAATCCGCACAAAGAAGTGACATGCTGCGGAATGTAAACCGCTGCGTTTCCGTGCAGTTTTTCCGCAGCATGTGTACAGCGATTTTTGTTTCCCATAGGTTTACATTGAACTGTAAGCTCATGGGAAACTGCTGCGGATCCGCAACGTTTTCCGCAGCGTGTGCACATACCTTTAGAATTAGGCTATGTGCACACGGTGCGGATTTGGCTGCGGATCCGCAGCAGTGTTCCATCAGGTTTACAGTACCATGTAAACATATGGAAAGCCAAATCCGCTCTGCCCATGGTGCGGAAAATACCGCGCGGGAGCGCTGCGTTGTATTTTCCGCAGCATGTCAATTCTTTGTGCGGATTCCGCAGCGTTTT